>NC_090189.1:44196829-44271829 GCF_024679245.1 Pseudorasbora parva | reverse complement strand
CCTGAACCTGCAGCTGCACTGAGATGCTTTTCAGAGGAACTGAGGGAAACACACACACACACACACACACACACACACATCAGAAGATCTGGGAGAAACACACATCAGAAGATCTTCACAAACACAGATCAGAAGATCTGCACAATTACACACACACACACACACACACACACACATCTCAACACCCTCTTCAGAGGAATTGAGAAACACACATATCAGAAGATCTTCACAAACACACACATCTCAACACATCTTCAGAGAAAACTTAGGGAAACACACACATACACACACAGCCCCTAAACCTACCCATCACAAGAAATATTCTGCATTTTTACATTTTCAAAAAAAATTATTTAGTATGTTTATAAATCCAATTAACTTGTGGACACACACATATTCAGACACATTTTGAATGTGTAACTCAAACCATTCCCTAAACCTACCCATTCGAGTATTATAAAAAAACAGGATATAACAGACAGATACGACTGCATACATAATTTATTCAAAAAAGTACAAATATTCCAAGTGTTCCGAGGCCAAATGATTGATTTGTGTGAAGAAAATCCCCATAAGCGATCAGTAACGTCGAATCCATCTGCCAAAGATTAATGTAATAAAGAAGCAATAGAAGCAACGAAACAAACAAGGCCAAAAACAACCTTTAAGAGCTGTAAGAAATCTCAATTAATTAGCACAGTACACCATTTTTTTAATTAGATTTTTTTTATAGCCATCTACAACAAAAACTCACGTACGCAAAATACAGAACACTGGATTTGATAGCCATGATAACAACCCATTAGGACTAAGGCTGTTGACCCAACTCTTGTCGTTAATGCAGATTCAGTGGCCCAATGGGTTGGTTTTGTATGGCATTCTAGCTAAACGCGCAGCAATAGCCATCTACAACAAAAACTCACGTACGCAAAATACAGAACACTGGATTTTGATAGCTATGATAACTATGTAACATACCCGCCTGAAGGCACAAATCCGGATGAGAGACGTAGATATGATCCAGGAGTGTGCGCTTTTTGGTCGTTGCTGTGGTGATCAGTAAGTGCTATTCTGTATTGGTCAAGTGCAAATGGAAAAGATGTGTCTTAAGATGTTTTTTTAAAAAAGGCTACAGACTCGGCAGCACGAATTGAGATCGGCAGGTCATTCCACCAGGTGGGAACGGTCCAGGAAAATGTCCGTGAGAGCGATTTCATGCCTCTTTGGGATGGAACCACGAGGCGCCGCTCGCTCGCAGAACGCAAGCTTCTGGAGGGTGTGTAAGTCTGAACAAGTGAGTTTAGGTATATTGGTGCAGAGCCAGTGGTTGTTTTGTAGGCAAGAACTAGTGCCTTGAATTTGATGCACTAAGACCTGAACCATTGGAGAGCAGTGAGATCCCCGTCTTCTTAAGTGTCGACAGGAGGATTTGGTGGGTAACTGTGTCAAAAGCAGCAGACAGATCCAGCAGAATGAGCACTGAGGATTTGGAAGCTGCTTTTGCCAGTCTCAGTGCCTCAGTTACCGAGAGCAAGGCAGTCTCAGTCGAATGGCCGCTTTTGAAGACGGATTGGTTGTTGTCTAGGAGGTTGTCCCGTTCAAGAAACATAGAGAGTTGACTGAACACAACTCGCTCAAGGGTCTTTGCAATGAAAGGCAGAAGGGATACCGGTCAGTAGTTTTCTAAAAGTGCTGGATTCAGAGAGGGTTTCTTAAGCAGTGGGGTTACCTGAGCCTGCTTAAATGCTGTGGGAAAGGTGCCCGTGTGAAGAGAAGTGTTGACAATGTGAGTGAGTGCAGGAGTGATTGAAGAAGAAATAGCCTGAAGGTGGTGAGTGGGTATAGGATCAAGTGGACAGGTAGTAGGGTGATTGGAAAGGATGAGTTTAGAAATATCTGCCTCGGAGAGCGGAGAGAAGGATGGAAGCGTGTTCGTGTTTGTTGTTGAGATGTGCGGGTCAGTTTGTGGTGAGGAGAACTGGTTGCTAATGAGAGATGTTTTGTTTGTGAAAAATGATGCAAATTCATCAGCTGTAAGAGTTGATAAAGGAGGGGGAGGAGGAGGACAAAGGAGAGAGGATAGAGGGCTCTGCCGCCCTGAGTCCAGAGCGATGTTCACGGAGAACATCAGACAGCCAGGGGGCAGATGGGGTGGGGCGGGCTGGTCTGGATGAAAGGGGGCAAAAACTGTTTAAGGAGGATGTTTAAATATCTGTGGAGCAAAGAGTGTCAGTAGCACTGTTAGTGTCCAGTGCTGAGAACTGAGCAGGTGGAGGGAGTGAAGATGAAACCATAGTGGATAGGCGAGAGGGAGAGAGTGAGCGTAGATTATGCCGAAAGGTAATCTGTGTAGGAGTACGTGTTGTATCAGGAGTCAGTATGAGGTTAAGAGTGATGAGAAAGTGGTCTGAGGTGTGTAATGGAGTAACTAAAGTGTTGTCCGTGGAGCAGTTGCGTGTGTAGACAAGGTCTAATTGGTTACCTGATCTGTGAGTAGCCGTAGTAGATACTAACTTAAGGTCAAATGAAGTCAGTAGAGTGCTGAAGTCTGCAGCTAGGTGTTTATCAAGATGGATGTTGAAGTCGCCAAGCAGAATCAGTGGAGTGCCATCCTCAGGGAAGCTAGAAAGTAACACATCCAACTCCTCCACAAAGTTACCGAGGTGACCTGGAGGACGATAGACCACTACCACATGGATTTTAACAGGGTGAGTAATAGTGATTTAGTGCGATTCAAATGAAATGGCCGGTAGAGACGGTAATGGATCAAATTTCCAATCATTTGAGATAAGCAAACCAGTACCCCCAGCCCTCCCAATAGGCCGAGGAGTGTGTGAAAAAGTTAAATTGGTTGAGAGGGCTGCAGGAGTGGCAGTGTCCTCTGGTTTGATCCAGGTCTCAGTTAGGGCCATGAGGCTAAGCTGAGAATGAGTCCCAATAGATGAAATAAAGTCTGCTTTGTTTACAGCCGACTGGCAATTCCAGAGACCAATTGGAATAGAGAGTAAAGTAGCAGAGGATGTTAGGATATAGCGCAAATTATTAGGATTGCGGCGTCTCGTGCGTACAGAGCGTGATTTACGAGTGCTAGTAGTAATTGTTGAGATTTGAAAGCACATGGTGAATACAGATCAGAGAAAAGGCCAGATAGGAATTAGAAAAGAACCGATTACAAATAATGAAAAGGAAGATGATAGTCAAGTGCCTTGCCGGGGTTCTTGCTCGGGCGGAGTTGCACAGGAAAGTGTTGAAGTCTTTACACTCGTTGGTCTTGCACAGGGAAGAGTTGAAGTCTTTACACTCGTTGGTCTTCATACGAGGAGGGCTTCACACTGCCGCTTCCGCTGCCGCGGACTATCACGCTATTTATACTAACCTGAGTATCGTTATTGAAAGCAGCTGGGAACGCCCCCAACAAACTCACTCCCAACGTGACAATGACCAAACAAATGCTAACTCAACAAATGCTAACTCCCACACACACCAAAACTAATAATACACACCACTGCACTACACAGACACACTTATTCAACAACAAATGAACAAACAATCAAATGAGAAAAGTTACAAACACTTACAGAGTAGTTGTCTATCAGTCAATTAATCGCTCCTCTCATGAGAGGGCTGCAGGAGTGGCAGTGTCCTCTGGTTTGATCCAGGTCTCAGTTAGGCCCATGAGGCTGAGCTGAGAATGAGTCCCAATAGATGAAATAAAGTCTGCTTTGTTTACAGCCGACTGGCAATTCCAGAGACCAATTGGAATAGAGGGAAAAGTAGCAGAGGATGTTAGGATATAGCGCAAATTATTAGGATTACGGCGTCTCGTGCGTACAGAGCGTGATTTACGAGTGCTAGTAGTAATTGTTGAGATTTGAAAGCACATGGTGAATACAGATCAGAGAAAAGGCCAGATCGGAATTAGAAAAGAACCAAACACAAATAATGAAAAGGAAGATGATTCTCAAGGGCCTTGCCGGGGTCCTTGCTCGGGAGGAGTTGCACAGGGAAGAGTTGAGGTCTTTACACTCGTTGGTAGAGTAGTTGTCTATCAGTCAATCAATGCTTCACCTCAATTGCGTCTTTACGTCAGCTTCGATTGTAAAATGCCATTGGCTCTCGTGACCATTCAACTTGTTGTGTATTATTTGAATCAGAAATATGAATGAACGAGTGCGTGTGTGTTCTGTTCGCAAAGGAGCGCGATCATCATTTCAACGACTAAAACATTAAGATCAACTCTGTTCTTCACATGAAGATATCGTCTGACTTCAGAAGGCTTGGAATCCAACACTAGTTAATACTTTTCTACTGTTTTTTGGTCAGTTTTTGCAATAAATACACGTGACTGTACATTTATTTGCCTGTTACTGTTATGTGTTTTATATTGTTGAGAGTTGGTAGGTTTAGGGTAGGAGTGGAGTTAGTTACTCCAAAATATAAAATGATGCTATAAATATTCATTCTGTGAGATCAGTCATGGTGTCATGTTGTGCATCTGGAATGGAGAAAAAATATTACCACTTAGCGCCTCCGGTGGACGTTTTACCACAAAAGTGCAGGTAAATGTACCTGGAGGTACATAATTAGGGTGTTGCAAAAATTTAGGCAGAGTAACGTATTTCCAATGAGCCTAACGCTGCATTTGATACTATTGACCACAATAGTGCTTTTACAATGATGAGTGTTTCAAAGCAGCTTCACAGTGTTAAACAGGAAAATATTGTGACAAAATTTGATAGAATCGTAATTGTAAAAGCGCTATATACATAAAGCTGACTTGACTTGACTACAAGCAAATGATCCGCCAATGGGGTGAGAATTTTTATTTTTATTTGTGAAATAAATTTTATTTCTATTTGTGAAATAAACAAGATACAAGATTTCAATCAGAAACCAGATTATTTTTCTTACCTCATTGGCAGATAATTTTGCATCATTTTTAAGCAAAAACTAACCTTTTTCTTAATGCACAGAATTGTTATATATTCAGACTAGAAACAAGACAAAAATACAAAGTAAGAAGAGCATTTTTATCAGTGTAAGAGCAACAAGATCCTTTCAAGCATAAAGTTATTCTGATCATTTTTCCTTTGAATGGAAACTGATCTAGTTCATCTAGTATAACTAAGGTGTACTGATAGTTTTAGTGTAGAAATATGTGAAAGATCATTCAATGTTTATTTAACTTTCAGACCCCAAAATAAAATTTTTGAAATATATTATTACATATATTGCTGTCCATTTAAAATGAAAATACAATTGTATTTGCCATTTGAAGAAAAAAGATATTTAAAGATTCTATAAAGACATTACTGTTGTGGTATAAATGAAAAAACAAACTTTTAATATAGCCTGACACCAGCTTAGATGTGCACACAGCACAATAACTATTACACTTTTGTATTTTTCTAACAGTCTTAAGTAAAATGACAAAACAATTTGTTCTGTGTAATGTTTCCGCATTTCAGATTAATTTCTACAAAATATTACATGATATATTTATTACAGGGTTTACTTGGTCATTGGGCCATGGAAACAGATTTATACACCATATAAACAGATAAAGCAGTAGTTATGAGGAGGAAGAGGAGAGTTCATACCTGGCTGATTCCTCTCAGACACGAGCCCACAGCGGTTCACCATCCTGACCCTCTGAGAACACATCACATGATCATAACCTCCATTATTACATATCATCATCAATAAGATGTGTATTAATACAGCAGTAGCGTAAAACACACGCTTGAAACAATAACAGTACGGCGTTATCATTTCTAAGGTGCTAACTGGAATAAAAAAATAAAAAAAACAAAAATAAAAAAAGGTTTTAGAAACGATATCCTTCACACAAAGTGAAAGTAAATAGAAAACAACTCTTACTGCTTTTATAAATGCTCAGAGATCGACTCCGTAAATCAGATAAGAAAGAACTTCCTGACTGAGCGCGTTATGATGTTTCAGAAACATCGATGAGAAAACGAAACTATAAAGCTGCATCACTGAGGTCATGTTCCCACTGGGACCCGCCCTCTCACCAGTATGCCTGCATCTACAGTCCCGCATTCTCAGACCACTCGTGTTTTTTTCTGCTGTTCTGAATATCGTATTACACCTTATCCAAACATGATTGTCAGTTGGGTTGTTTCTGTTATTGCCATATAAGCTTTTATTTTATTTTATTATTATTTTTTTTATTTGTTTGTTTATTTATGCATTCATTTATTCATTCATTTATTTATTTGGACAGGCCACCATTCATGGCCTATGTGAGATATAGGCATACTTATCACCTATGTTTGTAATTTGCATTTGCAAAAATATATAATTTTGTATTACTCATTATTTTTGACCATGGCATTCACCTTTTATTTTAGTGAAGTCGAGGAATTTGAGTGATTGTCAAACAAATGAAAAAGGAAGGAACAGCTTCCTACCAGAAAGTACAGTTATCTTTACGCAATTGAAGATGAAAAGTACAAATTCTTTCTTCTTTTTTCTTTGCTTTGTCCTGTTTACAGCAAGATGATGTTTAGGTGATGGCTAAAGTACAGACTTGCTTATTATTGGTGTTTTGTCTATTCTTGTTTGAGTTTTGCTTTGCATTCCAGATATCAAAAAACAGGTTTTGTTGCCTATGGACTGATTCATTCTAACTGTTTATTAAACCCAGATCATAAGTATGCCTCTCCCTTTCTCACAATGGGGCTTGGGGTATTTAGTTAATGTTCTATTTGTTTCGTTAAAGGTAGAAGGAGAATCGAACTTCAAGATTGAAACTTTTAGTTTTTTAAGTTTTAGTTGGATCAATTTAACTGATTCTTGTTTCCCACCACTGTGGTATGCCACAGTAAGTACAAGAAGTTATGGACCACACAGTGCATTTTATCCCAGAATAAGTCTATCAACATCGATTGGATTTTAGCCAAAAAGTAGTGGCGGTTAAAAAAAGTCAGCCAATGCCAAAGAGATGAAGCAACAAGGTTATTAACAATAAGGATTTAACACCTATAGGACAACATTTTCTTTATCCACTTCCATTTATCCAAATGGTCCTTTATTTTCTCAATCATCCTTTCCTATTGTTTTGATTGAAATAACTCATCTTCCAAATAAACTCCCGGACCCACTTTATATTAGGTGGCCTTAACTACTATGTACTAACATTTTAATTAATCATTTGATACAATGCACTAATTGTGTACATACATGATGTTACATTGCACTTACATTTAAAAAAAATACCTGCATGTAATTACGTCTGTAATTAATTTCTGTAGTTAGATTTGTAATTACACAGTTGGCACTTCCCTTACACCTAACATTACCCTTAAACTGACCCACACCAGCACACCTGATCCTAACTCTACCCTTAACCTGTCCCATATCACCACACCTTTTCCTAACTCTACCCTTAAACTGACCAACACCACCACACCTGTTCCTAACTCTACCCTTAAACTGACCCACACCACCACACCTGACCCTAACTTTACCCTTAAACTGACCCACACCACCACACCTGACCCTAACTCTACCCTTAAACTGACCCACACCACCACACCTGACCCTACATCTACCCTTAAACTGACCCACACCTTCACACCTGTCCCTAACTCTACCCTTAAACTGACCCACACCACCACACCTGACCCTAACTCTACCCTTAAACTGACCCACACCACCACACCTGTCCCTAACTCTACCCTTAAACTGACCCACACCACCACACCTGTCCCTAACTTTACCCTTAAACTGACCCACACCACCACACCTGACCCTAACTCTACCCTTAAACTGACCCACACCACCACAACTGTCCCTAACTCTACCCTTAAACTGACCCACACCACCACACCTGTCCCTAACTCTACCCTTAAACTGACCCACACCACCACACCTGTCCCTAACTTTACCCTTAAACTGACCCACACCACCACACCTGACCCTAACTCTACCCTTAAACTGACCAACACCACCACACCTGTTCCTAACTCTACCCTTAAACTGACACACACCACCACACCTGACCCTAACTCTACCCTTAAACTGACCCACACCACCACACCTGACCCTTACTTTACCCTTAAACTGACTCACACCACCACACCTGTCCCTAACTTTACCCTTAAACGGACCCACACCACCACACCTGACCCTAACTTACCCTTAAACTGACCCACACCACCACACCTGACCCTAACTTTACCCTTAAACTGACCCACACCACCACACATGTCCCTAACTTTACCCTTAAACTGACCCACACCACCAAACCTGTCCTTAACTCTACCCTTAAACTGACCCACACCACCAAACCTGACCCTAACTCTACCCTTAAACTGACCCACACCACCACACCTGACCCTAACTCTACCCTTAAACTGACCCACACCACCACACCTGACCTTAACTCTACCCTTAAACTGACCCACACCACCACACCTGACCCTAACTCTACCCTTAAACTGACCCACACCACCACACCTGACCCTAACTCTACCCTTAAACTGACCCACACCACCACACCTGTCCCTAACTCTACCCTTAAACTGACCCACACCACCACACCTGTCCCTAACTCTACCCTTAAACTGACCCACACCACCACACCTGACCCTAACTCTACCCTTAAACTGACCAACACCACCACACCTGTTCCTAACTCTACCCTTAAACTGACACACACCACCACACCTGACCCTAACTCTACCCTTAAACTGACCCACACCACCACACCTGACCCTTACTTTACCCTTAAACTGACTCACACCACCACACCTGTCCCTAACTTTACCCTTAAACGGACCCACACCACCACACCTGACCCTAACTTACCCTTAAACTGACCCACACCACCACACCTGACCCTAACTTTACCCTTAAACTGACCCACACCACCACACATGTCCCTAACTTTACCCTTAAACTGACCCACACCACCAAACCTGTCCTTAACTCTACCCTTAAACTGACCCACACCACCAAACCTGACCCTAACTCTACCCTTAAACTGACCCACACCACCACACCTGACCCTAACTCTACCCTTAAACTGACCCACACCACCACACCTGACCTTAACTCTACCCTTAAACTGACCCACACCACCACACCTGACCCTAACTCTACCCTTAAACTGACCCACACCACCACACCTGACCCTAACTCTACCCTTAAACTGACCCACACCACCACACCTGTCCCTAACTCTACCCTTAAACTGACCCACACCACCACACCTGTCCCTAACTCTACCCTTAAACTGACCCACACCACCACACCTGACCCTAACTCTACCCTTAAACTGACCCACACCACCACACCTGACCCTAACTCTACCCTTAAACTGACCCACACCACCACACCTGACCCTAACTCTACCCTTAAACTGACCCACACCACCACACCTGACCCTAACTCTACCCTTAAACTGACCCACACCACCACACCTGACCCTAACTTTACCCTTAAACTGACCCACACCACCACACCTGACCCTAACTTTACCCTTAAACTGACCCACACCACCACACCTGACCCTAACTTACCCTTAAACTGACCCACACCACCACACCTGACCCTAACTTTACCCTTAAACTGACCCACACCACCACACATGTCCCTAACTTTACCCTTAAACTGACCCACAGCACCAAACCTGTCCTTAACTCTACCCTTAAACTGACCCACACCACCACACCTGACCCTAACTCTACCCTTAAACTGACCCACACCACCACACCTGACCCTAACTCTACCCTTAAACTGACCCACACCACCACACCTGACCTTAACTCTACCCTTAAACTGACCCACACCACCACACCTGTCCCTAACTCTACCCTTAAACTGACCCACACCACCACACCTGTCCCTAACTCTACCCTTAAACTGACCCACACCACCACACCTGACCCTAACTCTACCCTTAAACTGACCCACACCACCACACCTGACCTTAACTCTACCCTTAAACTGACCCACACCACCACACCTGTCCCTAACTCTACCCTTAAACTGACCCACACCACCACACCTGTCCCTTCGATTCACTTTTGCAGTCACAATGCGGTCAAATGCCTTTTCTTGATCAATGGATATCAAGCTAAAATCTACACCACAAATCTTTGAAAGTTCATCTAAAATATATTTTTTTTCTTTATCAATTATAGATCTTCCAGGCACACAGTAGGATTGGTCAGGACTAATTATGTCATTTAAAACTTTCCCTAACCTTATCGCCAATACTTTGAACAAAACCTTTTAGTCAGAGCACAATAATGACACTGGTCTCCAGTTTTTAATATCACTCATATCTCCTTTCTTTGGGATAAGAGTAAGAACTGTTCTCCGACTACACTAAATACCACAAAATAAACTATCACTAAGACCATCTCAAGCTACATTTCCCATAATCATTTGCCCAGACTCAGACATCAGCCATGATTGTTTTCAGCCGTGTCTCATTAACTTCATTAGCCATCATATATAGACAATAGCTGTGTCCCAAAGTGAAGTGCGCACACTTCGAAGTCCGCATTTGAAGTGCGATTACGTCACAGCGGCACTACGAAGGCTGTCCCAAAGTGAAAGCTGCACCTTTGAAGGCCATATTTGAAGTGCGATTGCGCCACAGCGGTGCGACAATGGCTGCCACAATTCATGAGCAACTTCAAAATGCACCCTTCGGTTCTCAGGCAAAGGAAGGGTACAGCAGATGGAACCTTCCCACAACTTCACAGCCCTCCCTATCCCAGAATTCATAGCACACTGGTGGTCCGCATTCCTGCGGCATTCGATTAGATTTCCCAGTTAAAGACGGTATAGCGATCGGTAACTCAAGTGTAGCCTGGATACTATTGAACACAAGCAAGCGCTTGAAGTAAATAAAACGTTTAGTGCATTCGCACAGTTCCCAGTTCCCTGCCCTGAGCAACCAAGATAAACTTTGTCAAAAGGTTGTCTACAAACCAGAAGGTTGGTGGTTCAATCCCCGGTTCCACCTGGCCAAGTGTCGAAGTGTCCATGAGCAAGACACCTAACCCCAGCTGCTCCCGACGAGCTGGATGGCGCCTTACATGGCTGACACCGCCGTCGGTGTATGAATGGGTGAATGTGAGGCAAAAATGTAAAGCGCTTTGGATAAAAGCGCTATATAAATAAATGCAGTCCATTTCGCAACCATTCTCTAAAGAAGATGAATCAGTCCATTATCACCCTTTTTCGCTGTTTCTTTCTTTTTTTCATACACTTTCTTTAAATAGCCTTCAAAATTAAATCTGGGCGGGCTGTATTTTCGTCCCGCTCCCGCTAATCCGAACCGCACCATTCCACTCGCGCGTAAAATTCACTCTGTGCTTTAAATTATTTTATTCCCGACCCGACTGATCCAGCTAAATTTAGATTTTGTTTCCAGAATCTATCTTTTAAATTTCCCTTACAGAAAGAGAGACACTGGGAATAGAAATTGTCTGTGCAATCATTTATTTGATTGCACATTATTTGGCTCCTGTCAACACCGTAGCTAAAACAAATATCACAGAAAAATAGGCTAAATCAAATGTGACATCTGTCACTCAGAATTATAAGAAAAAATGCAAATAAACAAAAACTGCTGACTTAGATGCTAAAATAAAGTTTTTTTATATGAATGAATGAATGAATGTTCACTGACGAAGGTCACCGAAAGATCGATCCTCCAAAGGCTGAATGCGTGGCCGACACAGAACAATTTAAATGGCTAGGCAATAGTATTAGTTTATTATTATTTTTAAGTTATTTGTAAATTAAACAAAGAAACTACTGCCTATTGTTCTTTTTCATTGACTTCAAACGTAGGCTAAATTATAGAGGTGTTGTTCTATAGCCTACATTGTTTATTTTTGTAATGCACGTTATAATTTGTAGCTTCATTAAACACATTTATATATGTTTATACATATATTTTCTTGTCATGTAATTTAAAATGTGTAAATGAAAATAAATTGGTCTATACATTAGCCTACCCTTTTTACAACTATAGCCTATTTATAGACCAATAATATAACTTAAGTTTAACATCAGAAACAACAGAAATTTTAATTATCAGCCAAACCAGAAGAAAACACTTTTCTACACTTTCATTGCGCTGAGCGGGAGAAGCTGGAGCTGGACCGGGATGGGGAATAATGCAATAATGCTGAATCGGTCGACGGCTGGCATGTCATAAAAAGTAGACAATGCATCTGAGATGATGAGTTGAATAAAAAGAAGTAGGCCAACTTAAAAAAAACTTGGACGTATATATAGGCTAAATGTTTAAAATATATTGTAACAGTTGCATTTAACATATAAACTGTTAACTAATATTTGCAATTTGACAATATTTAAGCGGCTAGATTTACATGCTATGGTCCGGTCTCCCATCGTCACAGGCTTTGAAGCATGTCAAAACCCAATAAAAAATTATATATATATTAGTATTATTATTATTAAGTATTATTATTATTATATATGCTCCATTTCTCTTTTTAAAATCTCCTCCGCTGTCAGTTGTCACAATCTGCTAGGCCATTAATGATGCTTGGTTCAGTGTTGCCAAGTCTGGAATGGGGCTGCATTTAGGCTACTGTTGCTTTGGGGTGTTTGTAGCCTATAGTCCACAGGTTAAGTTGTCTTTAATTAAGCAATATTTATACTGCCCACGCCCCGCATTTTGGGATTTTTTGGCCCATTCTGGCCGTGATTCCGATACTTTTGAATAACAATTGGAGGGGTTTTATTATTCAGACCTGGCAACCCTGTCCCTCGGTTCGCCCTTCTTGCCGCTTCGTGCACTTTGAAGATGTGGCCTGGCCTTCGAAGTGCGCACCCTTCACTTTGGGACACAGCTCATGTTAACTCTGTCATTCTCTGCAAAGTCTTGTTTCGTGTAACTACTGCAAGTCTCAGTGGTCTTCCTGGTTTCTTGGCTGTTGGTTTTTGGATTACCTGCTGTTCCTGGATTAATATTTTGCCCATGTTCCCTACTTTGTTGTGTTTATTTGTTTGGACTGCCTGCCTGTGTTTTGACCTTGCCTGTACTCTTGACTACGATTGTGGATTACCCTTTAATAAAGCTGCATTTGGATCCAGAGACTTCGCCTCTCATGGATCCAGCAGTAAGCCTCATTTGACTCCGTCAAGGTAACAAACCTAGCCTGGATGCCAGCCGAATTTAACCCTGCCCACAATTTTTTTAGGTCAGGCAGTTCGGTCTGGCCTCGCTCCATACCCTTACGCAACAAAAATATATTTCTCAATATATTAGTTGACAATATATTTCTCAATATATTAGTTGACAATATATTTCATGTGTCTCCATATATTGTGAAATTTACATGGTAATATATCATATGATATATTATATAATAATATATTATATATGCAAGTTATATATTGCAATATATGGGACAATACTGCAATTATTGCCGTTTTCATATATTGAATAAATACATATCATTATACTATTCAATATATTGCTATGTATATTGAAATATATCACACAATATATGAAATTATATATTGGAAGAGTCATTGTATATATATGTAAATATATATGTAAAATTATATGAGATAATATACCTCAATGTACTGGATAATATAATCAGATTTATATGGGAACATATGTCTTAAATATATTGATTTATATTACATAGTATATAATTATCATATATATTGTATACATGGTAAATATGAAATAATCTAATGTACACTGTCTGTCATATATTTTAAAATATAACAGATTAAAATATAATATAGAAATTATTATAGAAATTGTTTATTTATTTCAGTCCAGCAGACAAGTGCATGTTTGCCAGTTTAGCAAAAGCATTTTTGTGATATTTGAGGCTCGATGTGCTGCGGTGATACGCAAATTCCTTGTTGTATAGCTTGCACACAACCATGCTCTTGTCGACGCTTCCATTCTTTCGTTTTTTAAAACAAAATTTCCCATCCACGGGGCCAAGCAAAGCGGTCTCATCAGCTTCTTCGTTCCATAGCTTCGTTCATGTTCACACTGGTTCGTTGTTGTCGTGACTCCGGAGCGCTAGTTGGTGTTCCAGTATAATCGGTCCGTCGAAACTCATACATTGAAAAACGTTCCGCGGTGCAAATATAAGTGTGGTGAATTTTTTTTTTTTTTTGCGTAATTAATTAACGCGTTAAAGTCACATAATTAATTAATCTTAATTAACGCGTTAAAGTCCCGGCCCTAATAGAAATATTTTCTAAATATAGAAAATATATTGAATGTCATGCACCATCTGATTTGGGCTATTGTTAAAGGGTTACTTCAGCGATTAGCATATGGCTTTGTATCAGTAGAAACCCTGGAGAATATTCAAATTATTGTGCTTTCCCCTCTCATATCTCCCTGAGACGAGAGATTTATGCATTTTATTTCTGGAAAAATTCCTCCTATGATGCAAATTGACGATTTTTGCATCATAGGAGGAATGTTTGCCCAGAGGCTAAAGACTACAGCCAGCAGAGGGAGCCGTTTCCGCATGTTTTGAACTCGCGCATGGGGGATGGGAGATAACACTCAGCTCAGGGAGAGCTCAGCTTGCAGACAGGATCATTTAAACGGAGCTATGGTGAGCAATGTAAGTCTTTTAACTTCTCAAATTCATTTCTATGAAAGTTAAGCTTGCAAAGGCATGAACTGAAGCGCTCCAGACTGAACTCGCGTTGTGAATGTATGCCGCGAGTGTAGTCGCGATTACCTCAGCTCTCATCACTCCTGCAGTCAGTGCTCAGTGCTGTGATACTCGCGCGGTGACTCACTCATTATATTGAACAGACATGTTCAGTTTTTAATTGTAGTGTCTTCTCTAACTCAGTCACAGTAATGAAGTTGTTGGCGTTGGGAATGGCCTCACAGGGCAGCGAAGCATTCTGGGAATTGTAGTCTTTCATCCCCATGGGACAAAAATACATTTTCTGTCTTTTCTCAGTCTAGAAGACACCAAATTCAAAAATAATTTCACATTTCTACTGCATTGATGACCCAGTTTAAATACAGATTCATCTTCCCAGCGCTGAAGTACCCCTTTAATCAACCTCTGTAAACATATGCAGGAGCTTGCTTAACTCACAAAAAATACTTTGTTTCAATAAACATACATGAAATAATTCAGTTTTGTTTGTATATCAATGTATTTTAATATATGAATCAATATATAGCAATAGGTTGTCCATCCATATATTGCTATATATTTTCAAATATATGAGGAAGTTTCTGATACATTGAAATATATTTTCTAATGTATTGCAATATAAATTCTAGTATATTGCAATATATTTTTGTTTCGTAAGGGTAGAGGAGTAATTATCTCCGAACAGAAACTGTTTGGACCAATGAAATCATCAAAGGGGCTTAGATTATATTTGTTCGAATCCTAAACGGAGAGCTTGTTTGTATATGCATTCACCTTCACATTTTCTCTCAGAAATGATGATCATGTTGGGTAAGTACTCTGTGTATCATTACATTCTTTTATTTTTTTACAACACCGGCAAAGATCGTTTATTCCAGCGTGCGTGCAGACAGGGTTGCCAAGTTTTTACAACAAAATCCGCCAACTACTATTCCTAAATAATAGCTTCTCGGGGGTTCTCCGGGGGAAAAATAGTTTTTTGGGTGTAAAATGTGTGTTATTTTGGCAAGATTGCCTGCTAAAATTCGTACTCATGGGTCTATATATCACATCATAGTCGCTTTAACCCACGGACATAGAAAACAACCGCGGGAAAAAACGCAGACTCGGCAACACAGTGCAGTTGAGCTCTGTCTGTTGACATTTGACAATGCATCGCTTCGTTGCTCTGATTGGTTGTAGGTCTATCCAATTGAGGTCTTTCCTGGTTCGTTTGAAACACGCCCCATAATCACAGCCCAATGGAGCAGTTTCAGACACATATTCTGACTAGAACTGAGTATGACCACGTCAGTCTATAACAAACCACTTGTGGGTCCCACCAGAGAGTTGCTGGACCCATACCAAAACCTCTGTCAAGATAGCCGCTACCATACCTGAACCGTCTGCGAAGATGGCTGCCGCCATACCAAAACCCTCTGTCAAATTGGCCGCCAACATACTTGAACCATCTGTCAAGATGGTCATCTCCAAAAAAGGGGCGGCAGTGGTTCAGTGGTTCATGTAGGTTGTCTACAAACCGGAAGGTTGGTGGTTCCACCTGACCAAGTGTCGAAGTGTCCATGAGCAAGACACCTAACCCCAAACTGCTCCCGACGAGCTGGATGGCGCCTTGCATGGCAGACACCGCCGTCGGTGAATGTGAGGCAACATGTAAAGCGCTTTGGATGGCCATATGGTCTGTTGAAAGCGCTATATAAATGCAGTCCAAATACCAGAACTCTCTGTCAAGATGGCTGCTGCCATTCCAGATATTCCTCTGTCAAGATGGCCACTGCCTTACCGAAATAGTCTGCCAAGATGGCTGCCACCACAACAGAGTCCTCTGTCAAGATGGCCGCCACCATACCAAAACCCTCTGTCATTGTTGGCCAACGCCATACTTGAACCATCTGTCAGGATGCTCAGCACCATTCCAGAACTCTTTGTCAATATGGCAGCTGCCATTCAAGATAACGCTCTGTCAAGATGGCCACCGCCATACCAAAACCGTCTGTCAAGATGGTTGCCTTTATACCAGAACTCTGTAAAGATGGCTGCCACCATACCAGAGCCCTCTACCAAGATGGCTGCCACTAGTGATGGCAAAAATAGGTTTCCTGAACCACTGAGACCTCGCAGCCCATTGCTTCCCCAAAAGGTTCATTACCCAAAGCTTCATTCATCATTGCTCACTAGTGACACCTAGCTACTGAGCAAATATATAGCAGACAAATCCATTAATCCTTAACCAATAACTTGAGCAGACATTTGTCCATTGTCATCTAACCTAGTAATATTGTAGTTTAATATCATAATGTAATAGTATATAACTCTAACATATATGACCTACAATAATGACAATGACAAAACTCTATAACTCTGACACTCACACTACTACTCCTGACACTTCTCTGAAACGCCACAACAATCACAAGGTGGCGAGAGTTTCGAACCTGAAGCGACACTCAGACCGAACCGATGATGTATTCCACACAAACTGAGGCCTTGTTTGTCATTGGTCACGTGATTTCTCCATTAACAACACAACCCTCGAATTGGGGCTTCATCTGATGGCTCCAGCCTCTGACCAGAGTCCAGTGAAGGCTCCAGCCCATGACCATAGTCCAGTGAAGGCTCCAGCCCAGCCCATGACCAGAGTCCAGTGAAGGCTTCAGCCCATGACCAGAGTCCAGTGAAGGCTCCAGCCCCTGACCAGAGTCCAGTGAAGGCTCCAGCCCATGACCAGAGTCCAGTGAAGGCTCCAGCCCATGACCAGAGTCCAGTGGAGGCTCCAGCCCATGACCAGAGTCCAGTGAAGGCTCCAGCCCATGACCAGAGTCCAGTGAAGGCTCCAGCCCATGACCAGAGTCCAGTGAAGGCTCCAGCCCATGACCAGAGTCCAGTGGAGGCTCCAGCCCATGACCAGAGTCCAGTGAAGGCTCCAGCCCATGACCAGAGTCCAGTGAAGGCTCCAGCCCATGACCAGAGTCCAGTGGAGGCTCCAGCCCATGACCAGAGTCCAGTGAAGGCTCCAGCCCATGACCAGAGTCCAGTGAAGGCTTCAGCCCAGCCCATGACCAGAGTCCAGTGAAGGCTCCAGCCCATGACCAGAGTCCAGTGAAGGCTCCAGCCCATGACCAGAGTCCAGTGAAGGCTCCAGCCCAGCCCATGACCAGAGTCCAGTGAAGGCTTCAGCCCATGACCTGAGTCCAGTGAAGGCTCCAGTCTGTTGTCCTGAATCCAGAGAGGACTCTGTCACCTGTCCTGAGTCCAGAGAAAATACGAGCCAGGTCATCTGAACTACCTGCACTGTCCTGGTGGTCGTCTGCTCCGCTGTGGGTGCCTGCATGCTTGCAGAACAACTGTGGTGGTTGTCTGCTCTGCCGAAGGGGTCTTCAGGTCCATCGGCACTGCCATGGTGGTCGTCTGCTTTGCGGTGGGGTTCTGCAACCTCATCTGGGCTGTCTGTACCACCCTGTTCATCTGGCCAGCCTGCTCTGTCCTGTCCATTCTGAGCGTTCTCCCTGGTTTCTTGTCTGTCGGTTTTTGGATTACCTGCCTGTTCCTGGATTACTCTTTTGCCGTGTTCCCTACCTTGTTATGTTTATCTCCGTTCTTGTGATCGTGCTTTGCTGGTCGTTCCACACGCTAGACTGAAGCGTAGAGGTGAGCGGGCATTTGCGGTAGCAGGGCCACGACTCTGGAATACCCTGCCTTTAGAGATCGGGCTGGCCCCTACCCTGTCTATTTTTAAGTCACTGTAAAAAACTTTTCTATTTTCTTTAGTGTACTGATTACCCTGATGTGTTTGACTTTTAAAAGTTGTGCTTTTTATTTTTTACTCTCTTCTGGTTTTATTTCTATGTATGTATGCTATTCTTGACCTTCTGTAAAGCACTTTGGTCAGCCTGGGGGCTGTGGGAAATGTGCTATATAAATAAAATTGAACTTGAACTTGAACTTGAACTATTTGTTTGGACTGCCTGTAAGTGTTTTGACCTTAACTACGATTCAAAATGAATCAAGCTCAGATATAGTTCTTCAATGTGAAGGGTTTTGTTTTTTAATACAAGCTTCCAAGCCTAACTACTTACTACTCTATTATGAAAGTCTGAATGTCTGTGTATGTTATGTGCTTGCTGACTGAATGCTGATTTGTTGCTCACTATTTGTTGAGGGTTAAACTTTATACACATGGCTCATTGAAACACGAAAGTCTCTGGTCCTTCAATTTCTTTATGCAGCATCACAACAATGTTCTGCAAGCAAGTGTTACGGTATGTCATGAAGCTCAGTGCAAATAGTCCATGACTGTGTGTACTGGGTTATTCAACTCTGGTCCTCGAGGTCCACTGTCCTAATCAACCCTTGTGAACTTAGCACTGCAAACATGTGTTGTGACAGAGAAAAAGATCAACATTCAGCAGAAAACGAACAAAACATTAACATATAAACAACCTCGTTCACAGAGGAGATACAGGATGAACCATACAAACAGATAATCATAAATACAATACATTTTTAGGACATAAAATATCTCTGACACAAAAACCTAAAGTACAAGCAGGTGCAATTTTTTTAAATGTAATTTCACAAGCAACTGGTAAATGTTTAAAACTCCTAGCATTAAAAATCACAACAGATCATCAAATGTGCACTTTTTCAAACATTTCAGCATATTTTTAGTTGTACTAGAAAATACACAAAAATACAAAGTATCTTTTTACTAAGTTTTCCATCTATATAAAGGTTTTATTCACAGCAACTGCCTTTTATGAAGCTTATTCAACTTGTTCCAATTAAAATCTTTAATAAATTCTGCCTCGTCACACAAAATGATTGAATACTGACACAAAGCATTTCAGGATCGAAGGGGAAGTGACTCAGGCCACTGGACACCTCCCCCCTCTTATCTTTCTCAACAGTTCCCGACATTTCATGAGTCATTCCCTCAGTAGCGGGACTATAAGTATCACAACAGATATCTGATCCGCTTCAGACTCACCATATTTCAAGAACAGAGACTGCAGGTAAGATGTGATTTAGGCAGTGTCAGCTTGGTTGTGTTGGAATAAAGGTTGAACAAAGCTTCACAGCAAATCAATCTAAGCCTTTCATGTTCACTAAAGAGAAAAGTCTTCAGAGGATAGATATAACAAATTGTGAAACCATGAAGTAGAAACTAAAGAGACTAGAATGTGCAAGGTTATGTTTTACTAATCATTTTTATATTTCAGCTATTATATCTGATTAACAGGATTAGTTTTTTTTTTTTTTTTTTCTCTTCACATGTGGGATGTATGTCACATATTATTTACCGTTTGGGTAACACTTTATAATAACGTTCAGTTGTAAGTCATTTATAAGTGGTTAGTTAATGATGAACTAATCATTTACAAAGCATTCATAAATGATTATCAAGTGATATGCTAACATGTTATGAATGTTTTGTAAATTCTGTTACAAGTCAGTAAATAATTAACTAATGATTTATGAAACCTGACTACGTGTTCATTAATGATTAATGAGTGATATGTTAATTATTTTACATATATTTAGTAAATTCAGTTATAAGTAATTTACAATTTATTAGTTAATGATGAACTAATGATTTACAAAACATGACAATGCATTTCATAAATGTTACTAAATTGTTACTTTTTTGGATATTTTGTAGATTCAGTTATACATTATTTATAAGTTATTAGATAATGATTAACTAATCATTTACAAATCATGACTATACGTTCATAAATGATTAAGTATGATATGCTAAAGATTTGCAAATCTGTAAGTTATCTTCAAAAAAATAGCATATCATAAAATAACCAAACAGATCCTTAGTAAATGGTTAAGTTACTAGTTAATATATTATTAATCACTGAAATGTCCGTGTACCATTATCTCAATAAACAATTGTTAATCGTGAACAAATGATGATCAAACCATTAGTAAATAATGAATATATAATTTATTCATTATATCATTAAAGTTGTAAGCTGGTCTGTTAAAACACAAAAATGCATTTATGCAAAAGCATTTTTTTTAAAAGAATGATATATTACTAGTTGTCAAATCAATAAACATTTTAAAATGACTTAAAGTCAGGGGATTGCAGTGCGGTAAGTTAAATCGTTTCCCTCAACAGTGCAGACTTGTGTTCTGTGAGGGATCTAGTGATAATGGCCCTCATTTATCAAAAGTGCGTACACCAAATTTCCAGCGTACACCTTGCGTACACCCAAACCCACGGTGACTTTGAGATTTATCAATATGGACGTTGGCGTACGGCACGCTCAAATCCTACGCCAGCTCAGGAGGTGGTGTACGCACGTTTGAGTTAGTGGGAAAATGCGCAGAAAAACAATTCCTAACACCACAAAACGCACTGACAAGATATGCTATATTATGACCCACTGTTAAAAACCACAACAACAACATTTAGTGTTTATTTTTGTGTAACATGAACGTCAATGTTTAATTTGTGTGACTTTACCAAAGTGTTTGATCTGTAGGCATATGTATTCCTCCAGTCGCGAGCCTGTGCGCTTTATCTGACGTTTCAGGCCCGCGCCTGGCCCAGCAGCTGCGCACGCACTGGGACTAAAATAATTCAGACTGACAAAATAATAAAAATGGCCTTCTTCTTTTAAATAATAATAAAATCAATAAAAACGGCATTTTCTTCTAAATAACAAGCGTCATTAAGAATAATAATCATAATAATAAGAAGAAGAATCTTACAAATTGTCATGTAATTATTAATGTGAATGAATCTTACTCCACATCACATCATCATCACTATTGTACACCCCAATACATGTGCCGTGATACGAAATTAAATGCTAATTGTTTCAAAACGTGCTGTAAAATAATGCATTGTGATGGTAATTTATCATCCAAACAGCTATTTAAACTGCTGGAGTGCGCTTCTCAACCCCCACACTAACAGTAGCTACTCGTAATTTGGGTCCATATTTTGTTTTTGTGAGCGCCTTTAATCCCACTCTTTAAACTCCCAAATAAAACAATTTCGGGTTTTTTCCACTTCCCTGGTGATGGTCTCGATGGGCGCATCTCAATCATCTCAATAGTTCAGTAGTCAGAGCACTGATCAGGGAGTCAGCCCGTTGACTTATGTCCTAATCAGTGCCCTGACTAAGTGGACTAAAGAGATGATTGAGCGCGCCCGATCTCCACGTCGGAGAAGTTTCGCTTCTTTGCCGTCTTCCGTGTGTCCATGGCGTAAAATGAGGGCGTGCGGAAGGCAGAGACTTGAATATATAGGGGCGTGTTATTCTAATGACGATCGTTTTCAGCCGCGGGATTTATCAAGGGCAAGTATTGCGTACACCTGAATTGCAGAGGTGCGCACAGTTTCATAAATCAGGCGGTGAGAGGAGTGTAAGCATAATCTTACGCCAACATATACACCCGTTTCTACGCAAGATTGATAAATGAGGGCCAATGTGAACTGGTTTTACCCTCCACTGAAGCCCCGTCCATGCGGAGACGCGTTTAGCTGTATATGTATAAATTTTGTACCGTATCAGTGTTTCGTCCACAAGGATCCAGCGTTTTAGAAGCATGAATCCGATATTTTCTGAAACCGGGTCCCAAAGTGGGTAAATTTGAAAACGATCATCTTCCGTTTTTGTGTGTACAGCGAATCCGTATATTTTCTGAAACGGTGATGTCATCACACTACACCCAGCATGGTGAAAGAGTTAAGGGACACAACTGCGGGCACTGGGCATGCTCACATCAATATCGCGTCATTTAATTAACGTATCTACATTACTGTAAGGGTATGTTTTGGGTTGGGGTAGGTGTAGGTGTAAAACACATCTGTTTAGTAGCAAATGTATTTATTGTTATTTTAGTGTGAGATTTTGCCTCACCTCCGACCACTGCTATACCCCTGTTAGCCACAACTCTTCTTCTCTCTTTTTAATGTATTTCTGTGGCAGAATTATAGCGCCACACACTGGCATGGCATGCAAACTACATCGTTTTTAGTCAGTTTCGGTAATCTTGTGTGGACGCAGATATTTCTTGAAACAAGGAAAAAAAAGATCGGATTGGGAAAGCGCTGGCTTCGTGTGGACGGGGCCTGAAGCATCAGGTGAATGTTAAAGACTGTCTATACCCTCACCAGTCAGCATTTACATTAAAGTACACACTACAAAGTGTTCATCACCTGTTAGAGATGATGTAGTAAACGCATGAATAAATCATTTACAAATCTTTATCACCCTTTACAAATGATCTGTACATGTATACAAGGCATTTACATCGCTTTCTGCGTCCCCTAATCTAAAGTGTAGACTATTCATCACTTTTAAATGTCTTACACATCATTTGTAGATATTTCTTACCCATTACAAATGCGTTATTGATCTAATTACTGTAAGCATTTAACTCCTATTCGTCACATAACCAATCCCTTCCCTAAACCTACCCCTTTGTGTTTTATATATATATATATATATATATATATATATATATATATATATATATATATATATATATATATATATATATATATATATATATATATATATATATATATATAAAAGGCAGATATGACTGCAGGAACAATTTATTCAAAAAGTACAAATATTCCAAGTGTCCTGAGGCCAAATGATTGGTTTGTGTGAAGTAAATCCCCAGAAGCGATCAGCAGTGTCGAGTCCATCAACCGGCCGATGATTAATGATTTACACATTTCAAAATTTGCCGCCTGGAAGAAACGTGATGCCAGCTTTGACAGCATTGGCTGTCGTGTGTCTTGTGACCAATTGCGTCATTACGTCAGCTTTGATTGTAAAATGCCATTGGCTCTTGTGTGTCATGTGACCGATTGCGTCATGCTAAAGAGTCAGGACAGGAGTATCATTTGAATGATAAATATGAGAAATATGCGTTCATTATGTTCATATGCTGGCAGATTAATGCGGGACTGAAAAACAGGTTTTAATTTGGAGACATGAAAGGCGGGATGAATCCTCCCATAGGCTGGAGTTAGTTTGAGGCAGACTGTCACCGGGCTAATGACCGTAGTGACAGGAAATTGGCCAATGAATTTGGGAGCGAGTTTATTACTTACGGAATGCAACGGAATGTTTTTGGTAGAAAGCCACACTTTTTGACCCACGACATAAACGGGAGGCTTAGACCGGTGGCGATCGGCTTGCATCTACCTACGTGGAGTAGAGTCTCAAGGGCTCTATTCCATGTGTGACGACACCTCTGGACTAAGGCGTGTGCGGAGGGGACTGGACTTCGGATTCTAGACTGAGAAAAATAGGTGGCTGGTACCCTAAACTACACTTAAACGGAGAGAGGCCCGTGGCCGACACTGGTAACGAGTTGTGAACGTTCTCAACCCAAGAAATCAGTTGGCTCCAAGAGGAAGGGTTCTTGGCAGCGATACATCGTTACACTCGTTTTGTGAATATGGATGCTCCCTGCAACCTCTAAAAGGCTGAAGACGTCAACGGCAAAGGATAAGTATTTTTTACCGTGATGTTGTTCAGCCCTCGGTAATCAATGCAAGGTCACAGGGACCCATCCTTCTTACCCACAAAAAAGAATCCCGCCCCCCCCTGGAGAAGAAGAGGGGCGGATGAACTTGGAGGCTAACGAATCAGAAATATATTTCTCCATGGCCTCCCTTTATGGAATAGAAAGTAAGTAAAGCTTGCCCTTAGGCGGAGACGTACCTGGCATGAGATCAATTGCACAGTCATAGGGACGATGAGGAGAAAGAGAAGCAGCCCTGGACTTACTGAACACTTCCTTCAGGTCGAGGTACTCCTTAGGCACGTTAGACAAATTCACCACCTCCTCCTGTAACACAGAACTAGACACAGACGTACGAGCAGACACAAGACAAGAGGCATAGCACTGATTACTCCAAGCAGATACCGAACTGCGTCCCCAGTCAACCCTGGGGTTGTGCTTGACCAAACAGGGGTGACCGAGGGCGACGGGCATGAGTGGTGTGTCAGTGATGTAGAAGGTGATTGTCTCAGTGTGATTGCCCGTGATGGTGAGTGTGACAGGGTCGGTAGTGTGGGCGATGGTGGGAAGTGTCTGTCCATTCAGGGCATGCACTGCAATGGGAGTGTTGAGGGGGTGCGTGGGAATCTGGAGTTGGGTGGTCAGTGCACTGTCCATAAAATTACCCTCCGCTCCAGAGTCCAAAACACCTTGCAGCTGTGTGACCGGTCTGAGGATTTCCTCAGCGATGCTCCACTCGACAGTAGCCTCCTCTCTACTGCCGGGCTTGATCGTTTAATGGGCAATTACTGAGGTAATGCCCCGCCGCACCACAGTACATGCACCGTCCCTCGGCTCTACGGCACTCTCTCTCCTGCCGGGAAAGCCGAGCTCGACTCACCTGCAAGGGCTCGGTGTTGCTGAGTGGGCCGACCGTGTCTCTCGCCGACAGTTGGAAAGGCTCAGGAGACTCTCCGATAAGGGTGTGCCGGTCTCGCCTCTCCAATCTGGAGTCCACCCGTAGCGCTAAGTCCATGAGATCCTCAAGGAGATGGGGAAGTTCTAGGGCGTAGATTTCTCGTTGGACACGGTCAGCCAGCCCATGCAGGAATCTGTCCCACTGTGCCTCTTCGTTCCACTTACCCTCACTTACCCAATTCTGAGAGCTGGCGGGCCGCTTCCCGACCCGTAGCGGCACGGTTGAAGACCCGTCTGAATTCCACTGAGAGTGCTCGGAACAAAGAGCAGCAATGATGGTCATTCTCCCACACCGCCGTTCCCCAGACCGCCGCACGGCCAGACAGTAGGTTGATCACCAGCGCAACCATGGCTCTCTCTGCGGCGAACGTAAATGGCTGGAGTGAAAACCTGCTTCATTAGTGCCTGCACAGGCCGGGCGTTGGCGGTGACATGCTCCTCCTGTCGCTCCATCCGCTGACTGTGGGCAGTCAAATACTCCTGTAACTCCAGTTTCGCTGAAACCATTTTGGGTCAGATTGTTCTGTCGTGTGCGCTGGGAAAGAAAGAACAACAGGATCCAATAGCGAAATACAATGGTTTATTTCTCTCTTTAGCACATTGTATAGAACAATAAGCCTCAAGACAGGCTCAAGATCAGTCTCTGGTAATCACAAGGGCAGTGAGGCAGCGTAGTCTGTGAGGGAAAACCGGCAGGCACCAGATCACTCGTAAAGCAGGGAGGCATGGGCAGACGCGGTCGGACGGAACCGGAACCGGAGCAAAGTAATCCCACGAAGAACACGAACACACAGGAAACCCACAGGACACACTGCAACAATCTGACACAAGACTGAGTGAGACACAGGAATATATGGGCCCAGTAATGAGGTGCAGCACGTGAGAGTGATCGGTGATGTGTAATCAGTGACCACGCCTCCAACAACACCACACAACACAGACAGAATGAGACAGTGAATTCGTAACCATGACACTTACATTATTAGTTAATATAATATGTTATTAAGGAATTAATACATTATGACACATTTAACTAATAACAATTTAATGATTACTTAATCTATTAATCATGATGAATCATCATTAGTCGCTAATCTTCTTCTTCTTTCGGCTGTTGCCTTCAGAGGTCGCCACAGCGAATCATCTGCCTCCATCTATTCCTATTCTCTGTATCCTCTACTCTCAGACCGACCACCTTCATGTCCTCCTTCACTACATCCATAAACCTCCTCTTTGGTCTTCCTCTTGACCTCCTGCCTGGCAGCTCTGACCTCGGCATCCTTTCACCAATATATTCACTCTCCCTCCTCTGAACATGTCCAAACCATCTCAACCTGGCCTCTCTAACTTTGTCTCCAAAACATCTCACATGTGCTGTTCCTCTGATGTACTCATTCCTGATCCTATCCATCCTCCTCACTCCCAAAGAGAACCTCAACATCTTCAGCTCTGCTACCTCTAGCTCTTCCTCCTGTCTTTTCCTCAGTGCAACTGTCTCCAAATGATACAACATCGCTGGTCTCACTACTGTCCTGTACACCTTTCCTTTTATTCTTGCTGGTACTCTTTTATCACACAACAGACCTGGCACTTTTCTCCACCCAGTCCAACCTGCCTGCACACGCTTCTTCACCTCTTTTCCACACTCCCCATTGCTCTGGACTGTTGACTCTAAGTACTTAAAATCCTGCACCTTCTTTACCTCTTCTCCCTGTAACCTCACTGTTCCACTTGGTTCTCTTTCATTTACTCTGGGAACTTTTGTAATGGGAGAGACTCTGGGAACTTTTGATTTTAAGTCGGCAGCTGCACAATTCAGCACTGCAAAAAGCGTAAAAAGTAGCCAAAATGACACGAGACAATGTTATAGGCCTAGTCATTTGTTTGTTCAAGTTCATTTGACAAGGAGTCATTTCACACGGTGGCCAATTTAAATGTTACCAACTAAATGAGACATATTGAGTTTATAATAAAATTTTCTTGAGTAAAAACAATGCTATATTCGGATAGTTTATGTGGGGAAGGGGGGGTTGGTTTGTTAAACTATGAAATGTGAAACCCAGTGGCGCTCGTCTGTGTGAAGACTGCATGAGCCGCAGAGAGTAGTCTGCACCACTGATAACAGCAACGAGCGCCAGATCGCCTCTTATTTAACAAACAAATGAAATGATAGTGCCTACTCTTCTAGTTAACCAGAGATGTTTTGTTTGTATTAGTTAGGTTCATCCGTGAAGCAAGATGTTTTAAAAAAGTGGTGGGGACATGTCCCACCCGCAAATTACGCCTATGGTGAAACCAAAGTTTAAAAAATTGGTTAATTGACGCCAATCAGACGTTCATGTTTTTTTTCCCGTCTATTTGAAAGTTAGGCTAACAAACATGTTGCATATATGGCCTGATTGTCATTTTTTTAAGTTACATAAACTGCTTTCAGTGTTCCTCAACTTTACTAATTAAGAGGCGATATTTGACCGGCATATCATCAAAATGTCTGGAAAACGAAACCTCTGCCGGTCACTTTGACCGGCGCCATTTTTTTCTAGCGGAAACTCTGCTGCACATCCTTTCCATCTCTATCCCTCTACCTCGCCAACCTATACACATCCCTCTCACCTTCCTTACTATCTAACCTTGCATATGTAGTGGGATACCCCTTTTAGGAAGGTGTTGGTGTGAGTAATTGGATGGCCCCTTTAAGAACGGTGTGTGGACTGCACCGTTACGTACCTATATAAGCACAGGTGAGATTGGTTCCCTCATCTCATTGTATTGATGTGACCTGTTTGTGTAGGTCTAGTATCTCCTTCACTCCTCTGAAAGGTATGTGTTAACTTCGAGGTTCATAGATGGGAGGGAATTATGAATTGGAATGTGGGTTTTTTTTGGGGGGGTTTATTCACTAAATTGGTGGTTGTAATGTGGTTGTTTGTGTAATTTTAGATTAGGCGGGTGCGTCCAGGCATTGTTAATGAGTATGTAAGTGTCCTGTACACAAAAGGTAATTTATTTTACTTTTGCCTTACTCTATTTGTGATAAACTGTCGAGAGAGAAGCGTGGGGAGGGAGAAGAGAGCAGACGAAAATGTTTATTTGTTGTTTTACAGAAATTGCCAGCTGCTGCTTTGCTGTGGCTTTAAGTCGCGATTCCAGTGTTGGGACGCAGGGCTTTCGCCGTGTGCGCGATCGCATTGAACATCCTTGGTCCGCTATTATCCGGACACCGTTACTGTGAATACGCTGAAACAGCGTCGCCTGGGTTCTGTCGCCACCTGGTGTCCGCCGGTGCAATTTTTCTATGTTTGGGTAATTGTTTGTACATTGTTTAGATGTGTGTACCTGTGTGTGTGTGTATTGAAGTGTGACTTATTGTGTTCACTCTGTTACTTGTGTTCTGTGAAGTTTTTTTTTGTTTGTTTACTTTTGTTATTTGGTTGGTTTTTATTTCCTTCTTTGACTTCACTTTAATACTGCTTAGTTAAAGAACAGAGAATTTCTGGTGGGGGGGATTTTGGTTTTGTGTATGGTGTTGAGTTGGTTTAAGGAATTAGATTTTTTTTCTTTTGTGGTTTGTTGTTTGTTTGGTTTGCCTTTTTTTTTGTTTCATAATTTGAGCAGTTTGTCTTGTGGAAAGATCTAACGTCAAGGAAAGTAACCACCGTTATTTTATTTTTTATTTTTAATATTTATGTGTGAGTTAATTTGAGTTGCTGTATATTCATTTATCATCATTGTTGTTCTTTTTTTTTCTGCTTATTGGTATGTTTGTCCAGTGTAAGGGTGGTCGACTAAGGTGATTTGATCAACCAAAGCCCATTGGGTTGCTGTAACAACAGGACTGGTATTCTCGTCCCCATATGTGAAAGGTTTGGTTAATACCAATTAATGTTGCTTTGGCTTACGCCTACTGAGTGACATTTTAGCATAAAGTGTTTTATTATTGCTGATGTTGAGCTCAATGTGTTTTTAGCAATTTTTGAGAAATAAATTGATTTGTGGTATTGTCTCTGCTTGTCCCATTTCATTCAATTGAAAAGCCTGTTATTGGGAGGGTCCTTAGTATGGGCCTTATTAGTGTAGGTTGAGATGGCGCCCATCACACATACATGTCTTCATATGCTTTCTGTTTGGCCCTTGCCACCTTTATCTTAACCTCACGCTGCATCACCGTATATTTTCTGTCTACTTTCCTGTCTACTTTACTTTTTATTAGTTGCTGATGCAGTAATCATTAATAAATGTGTTAGTTCACCATTAGTAATGCATTAACTCATGATTATCTGTGCATTAGTTAAGCATGAATTAATGCATATTAGTGCACCCATATTGTAAAGTGTTACCAAAACATTAAGATGTTTATTTTGTTAAAGAAAAATTACCAGAAAATTGTGTACAATAAAGTTTAAAACCATAAATAATAAATAAATAACTTTTTTATTTGAACGAAATAAAGATTTGACATTTATCTTGATAATTATCAATACTGAAAAAATGAACATTTTTATCGAGATCATAGTTGTGGCCATATTGCCCAGCCCTAGTGGAAAGTATTCACAGAGCTTCAGTTAATTTTTTTAATGCGTTTTAGAAAAAAGTTCAGAGACTGAGCTGGCGAAAGCGCACCCTGTTTGTTTTCTTTATTTTATAAAAGCAAAATTTTTGTCATTATTGTGAGTGTACACAAATAAAGGAAGACACTTAACAGTTTTGAAAGATGTATTACTCATTCCTGTTTGACAAAAATGACAAAGAATATTAAGTTGATTTTGCTGCTATGTGGAAAAAAGCTACCAAAGCCCAAAGGGTGTAATACTACACACTAACATTAGCAACGCAGAACCTTAAACTGAGGAAAACTCAGTGCTTAAGTACACGTGGTGTAACAGCCAATTTCATATGGCAATAAGTTGTACATAATTGAACTTTGCAGCATCATGGACCTGCCATGTTTTCTCCTCCACACAACATCGCAAGATGGCGATCTCATCTGCTTTGAACACGAACATTGATTATTATCACAAATGAAAAAAATACTATAGCATATTATAATAAAATGACTGTAGTAAATACTAAAGTTTTTTTTACACCATACTATAGTAAAGATACTACAGTAAATTGTAGTATATTATAGTAAAATTACTGAAGTAAACACTAAAGTGTTTTTGAACCATACTATAGTAAAGATACTACAGTAAATTGTAGTATATTATAGTAAAATTACTGCAGTAAATACTAAAGTGTTTTGAACCATACTATAGTAAAGATACTACAGTAAATTGTAGCATATTATAGTAAAATTACTGAAGTAAATACTCTAGTGTTTCTGAACCACACTATAGTAGAGATACTACAGTAAAATGTAGTATATTATAGTAAAACTACTGTAGTAAATACTATAGTGTTTTTGAACCATACTATAGTAAAGATACTACAGTAAATTGTAGTATATCATAGTAAAACTACTGTAGTAAATACTATAGTGTTTTTGAACCATACTATAGTAAAGATACTGCAGTAAATTGTAGTATATCATAGTAAAACTACTGTAGTAAATACTAAAGTGTTTTTGACCCATACTGTATGAACCATACTGATGATGAGGCATATTTAGATCAGTTGCACTGATTTGAACCCAAGTCTCAAGCAGTTAAACACTTTGTAGACAAGGTCAAAGATTGGATTCTATACAACTGCCTCTCTTTCGGAAAAACAATCTGGTGCCTATATACGCATGAAATGATAATCAATAATACAGGTGTGCACAATCAGAAACCATAAGCGAATAATGAGAAATCTGACAGTGAAAACAAAGCAGAATATGACAATGAAGCTAAACAAGACAAAGTTGTGGTATACATCTCCTTCACTTACCTTCACTGATATTCACACAGGTCCTATTGACTATCCCTAGATGGAGGCACTTTTGATGTCCCTGAAGCAGCCGAGCTGGATCTACTGTACATGTTTATGGTTGACAACCCTAGCTGTGGCGAATGCACAGGTAAGTGGAAGTGTTACCAGATTTACTTCATGAAATAAAGGATTTTAAAAAATCTTTTAGAAAATGATTTTATGAACCATTCTTTCAAAAAACAGGAAGCGTTACAACCCAAACCTGATAAGCTTCCGATTTTAAATGAAGACACCAATGGAAACACAACATACCCAGGTAAGATTGAAGCATTACAAAATTTGATTGTGCTATCAACAATCTCATAGGATTTCAAAATCATTAGAAAGAAAAATTGTCTCAGGTTACGTATATGCGCCCCGTTTGATGGAAACGAGACAGGCTGCGTCATGGCATTGATGTTTCAAGATTCAAGAGTTTTATTTGTCACATACATAGTATATACAGAATATATAAACAGCAGTGAAATGTAAACAGGTCAGCTCCATAAACAGTGCAAATACGTAACAACAGAATTTACAAATAAAAAAAATACTAATAAAAAATAACAACTAAGATAAATACATTAAAAAAAATATATAGATATGGAACAGAATATGTCAAGGTTACTACGTAGTAGCAATAGGAAAATGGTAGAAATAAAAATGCAGTGTCCAAGTGTGACTGTCAGTAAGAAGCTCCTCTTAAGTCTCTCAGTTTTGGCCATCAGGCTACGGAAGCGCTTACCAGAGGTCTTCAGAGAGGTTCACACGAAGGTATTTGAAGTTGCTCGCCCTCTTTACACAGTGGACCTGTTGGGATGATAGGCAAACTGTAGAGGGTTCTAAGTATCCGGTATATAAGGTGTTAAGCTGTAAGTCTCTCAAAGAACCTCATGACTATCAATGTGAGAGCGACTGGAGGATAGTCTTTTAGGCAAGATGGTTTATTGTTCTTAGGCACTGGGATGATTTTTTAAAGGACAGACCTGCGAGCTGATCAGAACAGGATCTCAGAACATGACTGGCCTCGCTGCTCTGATTGGTTCTTTCTGACACTCTGGTCAGCAGAGTTGTGCTGCCAAAATTGCATACAGAAAGGGTTGAACTTGTCAGGCAGCGAGACTCATTCTCTGTAACAGAGTTTGGCGGCTGTAACTGCACGTTGGAGAGCATAGAGCGATGCTTTGTAATTGCTCATGTTCCCCGACAAGATACTGGCATAGTATGCAGCAGTGTGCTTGTTCACCAGAGCGCAGATTGTATGGTCTACCCATGGTTTCTGATTAGAAATGGACAGAATTGTTAATGTCTCTGTAGCCTGCTCTGTAAGAGAGTTGACAAAGTTTAAAGCTACATCCGTGAACTCATGGACCTCAGATGAACTTTCTGGAACCTGTCCCAGTCTGCGTCATCAAGAGATGCCTAAAGCATTGTTTCTGAGTGGGCAGACCAACGTGACACAACCCTCTGAACCGGAGGTAAACAAACAAGCCTTTGTCTATATTCTGGTGTGAGGAAAAGCGGCATTGTCCGATTTGCCAAAAACCTGTAGTGAGTGAGATTTACAGGCATTTTTAAACTGAGAGAAGCAGTGATCCAGGGTATTTGGCCCTCTAGTAGGACAGGAGATGTGTTGATAAATATTTGGCATGACCTGCCTGAGGTTGGCTTTGTTAAAGTCCCCCGCGATGATAAACGTAGCAACTTGCTCGAACTTGGACCGAACCCAGAGATCCCCCCCCCCCCCCCCAAATGCTAAAGAGCATAGGACAGCCGCCTGGCTAAATACCCTCCAAAAGAGCCAAGCTTGGCAGGCTGGCATTTGAGAAGGGGCCTGGTTCCTTGACCAAGAGGCCCCCTGAAGATGGTTTGTGGTGCTTAGCTGGGAGATTGCCTAAAAGAAGGAAAAACGGGGAAAAGAGATATATAGGAGAGACAACAACAATAAAATAAATGTAAAAAAATCATTGCTGTGTGGAAACATTCCACTCTTTCGCGCGTCGCGATAACTATAAAACAAAGATAAAAAATATTCTTGGCCACCTGTACGGCCCTTTCTGCATGGCCATTGCTCTGTGGGAAGTGTGGGTTTGAAGCAACATGAACAAAGTCGTATTCACAACTACATTTTCTGAATTCTTTACTAGAAAATTGTGGGCCATTGTCATTTCTCACCTCACGTGCGATCTCAAAACGGGCAAATATAGCTTTGAGTTTTCTAATCACTTGGCTGGTAGAGGGAGCAGGAAGTACCATGAAATTCAGAGAGCACCCCTCTCACCTGGAAATACTCTTGGAAGGCCTCAGGTGTGCTTGCTGTATACTCTGGCCAGCCATTTCTAATGGACCAAAGGACTGACTGCAACTGGCTGTCTGATTCTGTGTTCATCCTGATCCGCTCCATTTTCTGTTAAGTTGCAGGGAGGTTATTGACAACAGAAGCAATATATGCAGTTATCTCATTATGGCTGTCCGTGCTCTCCACTGTGTGGTCTAGGCCCCTTGATAGTGCGTCAGCTATGGCCAGTGTCTTCCCAGGAGCATATTCTGCAATGCAACTGTACTGCATTAATCTCATTAAGAGCCTCTGGCACCTGAGAGGAACATTATCAAGGTCTTTACTGTTTATGAGTGGGACGAGGGGTTTGTGTTCTATGATTAATCTGAAGCTGTCCAGCCCATACAGGTATTTCTCAAAGCGTTCACAGGCCCAGACCCCTGCCAAACACTCCTTCTCTGTTTGTGCATACCTCGTTTCAGCATCACTTAGGCTCCTTGAACAGTATGCAACAGGCCTCCACTCACCGTCATCTTTTTGAAGCAGGATGCCTCCCACCCCGTAGCTGCTTGCATCTGCAGAAACCGCTGTGGGTGCTGGCATCAAAGAAAGTGAGAACAGGTGCGCACATCAAGGCATTTTTCACTTTCTGAAAGGCTGTCTCCTGATTTAGACCCCAGTTCCACACCACTTTGGTTTTCAGGAGGTCATACATAGGTTGTCCGACAGTGGCTAAATTAGGGATGTATTTCCATAAGTAGTTCACCATTCCTAGGAACCGCTTGAGTTCATGTACATTTTGGGGTACTGGAAAGTTAGCAATGCTGTCGACTTTTCCAGGGTCCGGCCTCACTCCATGGGCGTCAATGATGAGACCCAAGAAACAAATTTGATTCTGTCTGAACCTGAATTTCTGTTTGTTTAATTTTAGTCCAGCTGATTTGATGACTTTGAGAACTTTTCCCAGTCACTCATCATGTTCTTTTTCTGTTTTCCCAAAAACCAGAACATCATCCATATAAATTGCCACCCCCTCAAGTCCCTGTAATACCTCAGTCATTTTTCTTTGAAAAATTTCTGGGGGGCTTGTGATCTCAAATTTAATCTGCCTGCAAGTGTCGTCTAGCAACACTCAATACAGTTCTGAGCTGTAAACGGCAAACTCTAGTTGGACCAATCACAAGTCAGTGGGCGGGGCTTAACATAATGACGGCCGAGTTGCGCTTGCGTGCTTCTAGTAAACACAGAAGCTGGCGAACGGCGGTCTTTCGAATCAGCTTTGACCGCGACTCTGGAAGACATGGAGTTAAGCTTTTCTCTGAGAAAAAAAAACAAAGAACGGCACTGAAGTCATTCTTAAGAAGGGAAGATGTGTTATGAGTTTTGCCGACTGGAAGTTAAATCTTTCAAATAGCTCTGGTTGGTTGTAGGTTGCTGGTTGCACGCTATCCAACTGCGTGCATGCCGTGCAGAGGGAGTTTGAAAGACAGCCGTTTATCCCGCCCCTCGAATTGAGCCCTGTCATTGGGGAGTTTACAGAACAAACATCTTGATGTGGGTCAGGCTTGTCAGGCTAATCCCAAATGATAGACATATGAAAGCGTATCTGTCAAAAGGGGTGATAAAAGTTGTCAGTCTGCTACTCTTTTCCTCAACAGGGATTTGGTAAAATCCACTGGCTGCATCCAGTGAGCTGAATATCTTGGCACCTGTGAGTTTCGAGATGACTTCCTCTGTTGTAGGAAGAACAAACTTTTCTCTCTTCACTGCATTATTTAGCTTCCTCAAATCGACGCAGACCCGAACATCTCCAATGGGCTAGAGGATGGGAACCATGGCAGAGCACCACTCGGTCGGTTCAGTTACTTTTTCAACGATGCCTTCTTTCTCCATGCGGCTCAGTTCCACTTTCACCTTGGGCAGGAGGGGAAGAGATACGCGGCGTGATACGTTCACTGCATAGGGTTTGGCTCCTTCTTTTAAGACTATCTTTACTGGATCTGTTTTCAGCTTTCAACCCCGTTGAAACACATCTTTTACTTCATTCACTCGCTTCACAAGCCCCATTTCTGTGGCTGCCACTCGGCTCAGCAGGTTATTTGCTTCCTTTCCTGGAAGTACATAAACTGGATATGAGTAACACTTGCCTTTATATGTCATTGTTGCTTGAAATTTTAATGGTGCTACATGCACCATTAAAACACACTGTTATGAGTGAGCGAGCTGCCTGTGACAAGATGGCCGCCAGTTGCAGAAGCCAACCTCCATTGGCACATCATTCCTTGTTCTTCATGATGCTCTCTGCACTTTAAACGTACCTCTGAGACTATCACAGTGTTGGTGCATTTATACGGAGACTTGATTAAACACAGGTGGATTCTCTTGATCATCATTAGTCATTTAGGTCAACATTGGATCATTCAGAGATCCTCACGGAACTTCTGGAGAGAGTTTGCTGCACTGAAAGTAAAGGGGCCAAATAATTTTGATCGCCCAATTTTTCAGTTTTTGATTTGTTAAAAAAGTTTGAAATATCCAATAAATTTCGTTCCACTTCATGATTGTGTCCCACTTGTTGTTGATTCTTCACAAAAAATTACAGTTTCATATCCTTATGTTTGAAGCCTGAAATGTGGCAAAAGGTCGCAAAGTTCAAGGGGGCCGAATACTTTCGCAAGGCACTGTATCAACAAAGATTACAATCGAGCAGCTGTTAGCTTGATTAGCTGCTATTTCAAAAATGGTGTTTGTGTTGTTGGTCCCGGTAGCCCCGCCCACACCCGCTGATGCAAGCGGTTCTTACTTCTTACTTCTGCCCAGCAATGTTTTGGTGCTACTTAAGAACCACTTTTTCTGGTTCAGAGTTGGTGCTTTGGGTGTGGAAAGACGAAGAACCGATTTGAAACTAGGCTCTGGCTCCGAACCAGCACCAGCACTGCCTTGGTGGAAAAAGGGGTATGTGAGCTTATCTGGAAGAACCTCAATTTCTACCTTCCAAGCGGGATGATTGGATTGCAGATCACGGTCATTTGCCTCCAGAAATTCCACTCTCGCTTCGACGTCGCTAATTCTTCCTGTGAAGAAACTTCCTGTGTGGTGGATAAATGCTTATGTGGAAAAAAAGCATAGTTTAAGATTGACAGACATGAAGCAGTTTTATGGCACGGACGAGCTAACCATGAGTTAACGTTTTGAAATGTTATTTCCTCAAATGTTTGTTCAACACCATGAGGTCCAGAAATGGACGGAGGCAACCATCTTTCTTTGAACCGGGAAATAACAAAAATAAAACCCTGGTTTATCAGTTTGGTGGGGGGGGGACCCCTTGAATTGCACATTTGATGATATTATTTGACGGAGGGGAACACAGAGTGTACGGTTTGGAGACATTGCTTTTACACTTTTCCTCACAACAGTCCCCTGGAAAAGGGGGGAACACACATCGTCCACTAAACAAATGGACTGGGCAGGGGGGCACCCTCCAGAAAAGACTTTCCGTCTTTTGGACAACGGTTCTGGGGCAGAAAGAGAGTCCAAAGACCTTGTCGCTCGAGAACGTGGACCCGAAGCCAGAGTCCATGTTGGGGGTTTTCCCGCAGCGGCAGGAATAGTTTTCCCCCAGGGATTAGCTTAGGGTGGGTTGCTCTGGTGGGGGTTTGTTGCGGGGCTTTTCCTTGCTTTCCTTGGTTTTTCAAAGTTATGTCCCTGGGCCAGGGGGTTAGGGGGGATAGGCCTTCTTCCTAGGAAGACACAACTTGAAAGCCTTGTTTGTCCTCTTGCTTCTTGTCATCGCATCATTGTTGCATCACTGCAATGGCGAGGCCAAAGAGAGTCCGCCCGGGCTCTACTGGGACACCTGTGATGCATCTTTTCTCACTATTCGGGAGACCCACAGGTTGAGCCAGAGTGCGCACTCTCCTACCACGGAAAACATCATGGAGTGCCTGATGAGTGTTACGGAGAATGCGATCGTTAATCTTGATGATTTCCTTCCATAGTACAGGCGAGGGAGACCCCTTGTCCAGCTGTTGGCCCAGGTTGTCCAGAATTTCTGCCTGGTAAGCGGAGAGGAGGGAGGAGACATTCAGGATTCTAACAGCCAGGGCCAAGCATTTATAATAGGCCTGGTGCACCAAGGCAGAAAAATGGTAAATGGACTGCATTTATATAGCGCTTTTAACAGACCCTATGGCCATCCAAAGTGCTTTACATTTTGCCTCACATTCACCCATTCATACACAGACGGCGATGTCAGCCATGTAAGGCGCCATCCAGCTCATCAGGAGCAGCTGGAGTTATATAGGTGTCTTGCTCAGGGACACTTCAACACTTGGTCAGGTGGAACCAGGGATTGAACCACCAACCTTTCAGTTTGGTTTGGTTTCAGCCACTGCTGCCCGCTAAAATGGTCCATCTTGTTTGGAAGAACCAGCTTGGGGGGGCGAGCAGCCCTCCCTGGACTGGGTTGAAGTGCCTAGCGATAGATAGAGTGCTCAATAGCAGACGGTTCGCCCATGCCAAGAACCGCCATATTCTTAAATTCCAGACATGCGAGACCATGTTTAAAGTCAAGCGGGGTCGCTCCAGTAGTGGCTCATATGCTTAGCACACGCAGGAAGAACAGGAAAGAGCACTTTGCCATCGTAAATATCCCTCTCCTGGTCGCTCTGTGGAGCTGGCCACTCAATGTTGAGACTAGCGGCTGCTCTCTCACAGACATCCAGGAAGATGGATTGAGGGAAGGCCGTGGGGGCGCTAGCCTGGGGAATACAAGTGGGTGGGATGGCCTCCTCATCCTCTGAGACCCGAGAAGGCCTGCGTCGTCATCACCGGATCCGGCTGGATCGTAAGCAAGCGGGGGATTGCCCTGATATGGATACTGCCTGGATCCAGATGACTGTAGTAAGCTTCGGGATAAACCGAGAGACTAACATTAGCATAGATGCCATTATTCTTACGATGTAATGACTACATCAGGTGTTATGGGAAGTGTTCCCGGTTCTAGCGGACCTAGTTAATGCACCCTAAAAATGATATTATAATATATTATATAAATATTATATTATATTGAATATTATAAACTGATAATGTTCTATGTGTATGCCATAGTAAAGAGATGTGTTTTCAGTCTTGAATTAAACTGACAGAGTGTGTCCGCTTCCTGAACAATGCTTGGAAGACTGTTCAAGAGTTTAGGTGCTAAATAGGAAAAAAAAAAAAAAAAAATTGGGCGCCAGAAACTTTTGTGTAAATTCTGAAAAATGCTGCTTGTGGCTGGCAACTTTTAAAACAAAATTATGGTGTAGAAAGTGTTATTTGTTTATTGAATTAACATTATTTATCACCACCATATGCAATTTTGTTCATATATATAATAAATATTCTAATAATAAATATATTTTATTTGTTATTTACTGCAGATTTGACATCAAAACTTATTGTAGTGGCAGCTCTAGGAAGACCTCTGTTTCCTGGTATGCTGTATGACTGCCGGAAGGATACCTTCATTCCAGGTGCTTTAACAACTTTAAATAAATCAATAAATTCATCAAAGTTTATTTTCCCCTCTTCACCAAATGTTGCACCACTAGTGCTTGTGTAACAACATGATAAAACCGCCATGTTTCTTCAACAGTACATTTCATCCTCATACGTAACTGTTAAAGTAATTTCTCATTTCAGGTGTTACTCTGTGGGATGAGAAGTCACTTAAGGAAGCTTTGGACTCCCGTCCACAGCCCATGACAGATTTGAAGTTCAGTAACTCCGACTCTCTCTCTAGTAAGTTCAGTCTCCTGGATTTAAGTGCTTCCCTGAAGGCCAGCTTCTTAGGAGGGCTGGTGGAGGTGGGCGAATCTGCCAAGTTTCTGCATGACACCAAATCCTCAAACCAACAGTCCAGAGTAACAATGTTTCGCAGTCAAACCTCCAGATTCGAACCGCTCAATAAGAATCAACTGCGCCGGATCACCTATCCTCAGGTGTTTGAGGAAAAAACTGCAACTCATGTGGTCACGGCTGTACTCTACGGAGCTCAGGCCTTCATGGTATTTGATCGGAGATTTTCAGAGGAGGAAGAAAAGCAGAAGATTGAGGGAGAACTGAATATCATGGTCAAGAAGATCCCTGGATTTTCTATTGAGGGAGAAGGAGCTATAAATATGACGGATGGTGATAAGAAAATGGCGGAGAGCATTGCTTGCACATTTTATAGTGATGTTCACCTTGATCAGAAACCCACCACTTACATGGAGGCCCTAGAGGTGTTCAAGAAGCTCCCCAATATCCTGAAGGAGAATGAAGTTCCAATCAAAGTCTGGCTCTATCCACTTTCTCTAATAGACACAACAGCAGCTCGGCTGGAGAGAGAAATTAGCACACTTCTGGTTTCCAAAACTGAAGATATAATGGAGGAGCTGGGAGAAGTAGAGAGGATATACAATGACATGTCCAGAAAAACACAGCTGAATGTTTTCAATGATATCAAAGAGAGGCTGCAGTCATTTCAGAGCTCACTTAGCGTTTACAAGACAATGCTCCTGAAAGCAGTGGCCAGGGTCTTGCCTGCTATACGAGGAGGAGAGATGGAGGAGAAGTCTCTGCAAGACATCCTGAAGATCCACTACAGCTCCCCTTTTAAAGCTGACACGGTTAACCAGTGGTTAGAGGGTGCAAAGTCTGAACTTGACCTTGTAAGTTCTCACATCAGGATGCTGGAAGGAATCAAAACTGAAGATTTAGTCCATTTCAACCCCATCTTATTTAATCTTAATATTGATGTTGTGGTGTGCTTGACTTTCACATCTCTGGAGTATGAAGACCCGTATATTTCCACCCTGAAGGAGTTTCTGAAATCTGACAAGTTTAAAGAGCTAGATGGGGAACAAAACATGGTTTCTGTGGCATCTGTCAGAAAGTGGTTCAACGATCCTGATGTCATCTCAAAGATGAGAGAGAACTTATCTCTTTTTAAAAGTTTTTCAAAGGCTAATAAAGATGAAAAGAGATACAGATTCATTATATCTGCCATCTCTGATCCATCCAGTCCAGGCTCCTCCATCCGTCTGTATGAAAAAGGGAAGCTGACAGACACTCAGTTCCAGCCTGTGTCGAAGCCTCCGCCACCAGAAGTGGAGAAGGTCCTGGAGCACAGTGTGTCCCTGAAACTGCAGAAGTCCCCAACTGGAGAAACTGTGCAGTTCAGAGTGGAGTACCGGCAGGTGAAAGAGGAACAGTGGCATGTCATAAACACACCTGATGAAAACTATAATCTGACTGGATTGGAGTTTGGGAGGCAGTACATGATCCGCTGCAGGATAGTGGGTAAAGTGGGAGTGAGTGAAGCCAGCGACACTATCGGCTCCATACCGTCTTCAGGTAAGTGCCATATGTACATTACTTTGCATTATTTTTTATCTTTTTATAAAAAAATATTTTCTTCATTCACACAGTCAATGTTTGTATTGAAAACCATATTTCTTAACATGTGTGGCTGTTAATAAATGTGTAACAAAATATAAAGAAAAGTAAATGTAAAGTGTTTCCCAATTGACTGTATATATGAACAAATTTTCTTTGTTCATGTTGTTACAAATAGTCCTTAAAGACAGGGATATGGTATATTATGTATTTGATGCCAAATGTAGTCTTCTGTACTACTGTGGAGATCATGGGCAAATGTAACAAACGTACATTTCTCTGTATGTAAACCATAAGGACAGATACAAATATAGCTCAAATAAATGGCTCGTAATTAAAACAGAAGACACACAAACAAACAACAAATTATCATCTTAAAACACAAATCTGTTTTGTAACACTGTCATCTTTCATCCCTAAAACAAAACGATTGATTAATACAAAGTTTTGTCATGAAACTCTAGAAGGTAACGGCTAAAAGGTCCTTTAACTACCTGTTCATAATCACATAGTCGGAATAACATTTATTAAAGCGAGAGTGTAAAGTAAGAGAAAAGACCAAAATGACAACAAAATAACTAGGACGACGACCAAAGGTCACGAGGGGAGGGCACTTTTATTTTGTATTATTTTATTAAAACCCATTATTCTGCATCCCTGAGTCCTCGCCTCATCCCTTACCTTAAACCTGACACAGGGATTGACTTAACAGGTGTAAAACTAATTGTATGTATTGTTGTAAAAATATTTTAAAAAATATGTTTTTGTGATATAGTAATTTAAAACCAAGCATTAATGATTCTCATAATAAACAGGAGAATTATAGTATAGGCTAATCAAATGACTGAGCATGAGACGTATTGATCAATCAGGGTCTCTTTGAAAAACTGTTTCTGTTAAAACTCAGTTCTGTTCAGTCTCAATTCCCCCAACAGTTTCCATGTTATTTCTCACAATGTACAAATGTAAAGGGTTTTGTTTCACAGGCGGTTGACGCAAAGACAAGAAACGGCATAACTAATTACAACAGTTACGGTTTTATTAAACTCAAACAAAATACTCAGGAAACTTAGACTAAAAAACTTGTAGAAATAGTATTAATAACTGAATCGTGTGTTTTCTTGGCAAACACACATAATAAATGTGACTTTGGCTCGCATACACTTCTACTTTGCCACTCTGAAAAAAGTTAATTACAAAAAGTAATTTAAAGCCACAATTGTAATTACATATAATAACTGCTTATAAAGTAATCCTTAGTGTTTTAATCCAAGTCGTATGAAGCGATACAATTATGATGAACAAAGGGAAATCTGAGTCCTATTGTTATAGATGTAGTCAGGCAATGAGAAGTCCAAGGCATTAGTGATGTTAGGTTCTTGAACGAATCGTTCTTTTGAGCCGGGTCACTAATCGTACTGAATAGAACTTTAGTTCCGTGTTGATGACGCAAGACGCAAAAGCCGAAGTAGCACGTCCGACTGAAAAAGAACCGATTGAGGCGGTTCAAACATCTGTCGAAGTTTGCTGAGGATTACCGAGGCGAGGGTGATTGAGTTGACGATGTAAGTCTGAGGCACGTGGACTACTGGAAATATGCTTATTATTATGACTACTGTTAGCCTATTAAATAATATTTTATTAAAACATGTAAAAACGATACATTTTACTGTAATTTATTATGCATGCAGATTATTGTTAAGCAAAATGTATACGTTTTATAAGACTGGTTTACTCTTTCTATAGCTACTTTAGACATGTTACATATCAGCGTTTGTTGATCAGTGCCTGTAATGTGTAGCTACTGTATTTGCACAATTTAATTAATTAACTGAACACAACACAAACACTATTAAGTGAATGAAAAGCAATAATCTGAAAAACGCACTCACGCAAATAACTTTTCGATTGTTTCAATATGCATTGATACAGATTATTACTTTATTTGAATGCTCCCTTGATAAAACATTACACAGAGAAATGTATTAAAAAGCATAAAAGAAATGCATAGTGGCATCATTGCATGATGGCGTCAGGAACCTATGAATTGGCTTTTTGAACCGGGTCATTCAGCTGAACTGTCCGGGAAGAACGGATTCGCGTAAATGAATCGGACTTTGCAGCACTACAAGACATCCAAAACGAACGGGTTCGTTTATTTACAAAGACTCAGAACAGAATATTCACGCTGGAGAACTGGAAGTATAATACACTTGATACGAACGAACATACATAAGAACCGACCAAGAGTGAGTGAGTCCAAACATAAAGGTGCACTAACGATGAGGACCAGGTGCTGGGAATCCGGGGAGAGTGGGAGAGAAGATGAGGAAGTGAGTTCAGGTGTGAGACAGGGAGGATCTTGGGAAATGGAGTCCGGGGCCGGGAGTGACTGTGACACCTATTCCCTCTTAACCCTCTGGGGTTCTTCGGTCATTTCTGACCCGAAATTTTTTTTGAAAGAAATGTTAAAAATCGTAGCTTCATCTGAATGGTACGAAACTTGGTGAGGGTATTGGTACTTGGTATATGGACAGAAAAAAAAATTGGGGACAGGATTGGAAAAGTCTAAGTGGTCGTAAAAAAAATAGTCACACTCGGGGCCTTCGGGTCAAAAAAGACCCCCATAGGAAATGAATGGGAAATTGGCAAAAATATGAAAATACAGAGTTTTTTGTGCATATAATCTACAAATCAGCCAGGATGCAGAAAAAAAGGACTCAACAGTGAAGGGGTGAATCTCTAAAACATCAAGAGTGCAAAACAGACAAACAAAAACTCACACACACACACACACACAGGTTCTGTAATGCACTCTAGTGGTAAAAATGTGCTATTGCGTGATAAAAATGCTCACTGTGTCCACCAGATGGCACCAATCAAATAAAAAAAAATGCTTTCATGAGGCCTAGGCTTGACTCTAAAATGAAATACAGCTTTAATAAAAAAAGGAAAAAAATAAAAAATAAAATTCTATTATATTCAATGGGAAAAAATGGGTCATAATTATTGCATAAATATTATTTATAAATCATAAAATTATCTCAAAACACCAAAAAAGAAAAGAAAAAATATTATTGAACAAAAATATATTTCATTGATTTTACTCAATTTTTTTTTTTTTTTATTCCCGACCTCCGGGTCCTTTTAGACCCGAAGGTCCTGAGTGTGACCCATAAATGAAGAACCCCAGAGGGTTAATAGTGATGGCGAACTGAAGCTTTCTGAACCAGTGAAGCTTTCAGCACAGTTGTATCAGAAAAAGGTTCATTACTCAAAGCTTTTCAAGTCAGAGCTCAACGAGGACCTCTGCTGGTGAACGTGAGGGAAAGCACTGGTGGCGCAAAATGTTTTGCAACCGACGCATTATCTAGAAGCAAAAAGTGAATTAATGGATTGATTAATAAATTAATCAATATATTATATATGACATTATATGACACAATCTGTTCCATTGCATACTCCTAGTAACTTAAACCAATAAAGATATGATTTTGTATTGTGAATGTGAACATTTTTCCTGTTTGTAAACAAATAAAACTCACGAATAAAGGAAGTATGCTAAATAAATGCATGCACACAAGGAAAAACACACACACTTTCACATGATTATAGAAGGATAAGCCTTTACTTGTCTCTAATGTATGAAGTCATAGGCTGGAGCGGATTAAATAAATAAATAGATAAATATAGGCGGTAGAACAAAAGCCAAATAAATGATCAACTTTATTGGGCTAAATCAAATGAAAGTGTTCCCACATTTCAGAACGCCCTCTCTTTGCAACAGGGTCCATAACAAACTCGCGCAATACAAAAAACCCGCTCAATGCAACGCAACACACCTCACAGGCACGCCCTGTGTCGCGCATTTTTAAACCTTTCTGAATCAGTCACGTGGGTGTTTGTGAAACGAAGCTTCGGACGTCATTGGTCACGTGGTTTTGATAGAACGAATCAAGCATCGATACAAAGCTTCACAGAAAATAGTTTCATTTTTTTGACACACGCTTCGGAGCTTTGGTGTCACTGTTAACATCACTACCTCTTAAATCCAATCTGTGATCAGTTGATGTCTACAGAAGCCAAATCAAATATAGTGACATGTCAATAGTGCTTCTGTCAGGATTTGGGCTCTGGAAACAGCAGGAACATTTCTCTAAATATCTTCTGTGATGGAGGATTTCTGCATGCGTATGCAATGGATGCAGGGATCATATTCTCTTGACAATCTCTCTGTAATGAATCCCACTGAAGCGGCAAGGTTGAGAACCCAAGTCCAGTTTATTTCAAACTTAACATGAATCAAAATATAGAACGAACAGAAATAAACAGACTTGACAAAAGCAGACTCCCCGACAGCGGGTTACAAATACAATAACAGACAAAAGCCCGATTCGCACGGGACTAGTATTATCTCGGGACCTCTGGTGATTTGTAATAATTGCAGAGGATGTCTGAGATCTTAATCCCGTAAGAATCGGCCATGTCCCTCATTTGTAAAGTAAAATTTCCCCTGCAAATAACCTGCCATATTTCGCTGATTATACTTTCACTTTAGAATGAGGATCAATTTGGGACTAAACTGATTGAATGGTGTGTTTTATATTAATATCAATACTGTTCATAATGAAGAACAGAACAATGACACGCTCGTTTCACAGACACAGCCTTCGAAATTTAACCAAATGAGACACAGCTGTGTCTCATTTGGTTAAATTTCGAAGGCTGCGTCCTCCGGAGGACCCGTCCTGTGTAGGATGCAGTATACGGAGTGTCCTCAATCAGAATTAAACGAGACGTCCTTCTTAGGACACACAGGCAGGAAATATCACGTTGCTATGCCAACAAGTTCAGCCTCGTTGCGTTCTCACGGCAGTTTATATGAATGAAAATGATTTATAACTTTAAAATGACTATGAAATGTTTCTTGTCTTGAAAGCAGTGTACTGTTCTAAACGTTTAAAAAGCACTAAAGCGTTGTAATCCTGTTAACCACAACTATCTGTTTGAGGTAATAGAGCTTAAAAATAAAAACAAGCTTGAACTACTTAATTTAAACACCACACCTACGCTCGCATGTGTATCTGGCGGTGGTGCCTTTTTTTATATAATATATAAAATAAATATGACGGTTGTGTTAACGGAGACGCAACGAATTATGGGTTATCTCCAGCCGTGAAGGCTACTCCTCATGCACACTCCGAAATCCCGTGAAAGAAGGACGCATTCGAAGGTTGCATTTGGAGAGTCCTACTCACTTTTGAAATGAGACGGCCTTACGGCGTATGCAGCCTTCAAATGCGACCTCCGGAGGACGCAGCCTTCTGAAATGAGACACAGCCAGTGAACATGAAAACTTAAAAAAATATGAAACATGAACCATAACCCAAAACACCCTGTGACACTCTCTCTTCATGTCTGTTGATTTCCACAGACACTGATCCCGTGACCAGGAGCGACGTCCTCCAATGTAAGTCACTGAGAACCCAAGCAGAAAAACTCATGAGTGTGTTCATGTTCTTCCTGGAGAAGAGGAAGCATGGCAGAAGAGTTTTAGAGTCGATCATGTAAATGATGATTAAACTGAACTGAGACACTGCTGATTTACTGATTATGAAGAGTTCAGCTACAGTAAAAGATCATAGGATTTATAATTCCTGATTCTGACGTGTTTTCTCTCCATCAGATTCACTTTGGCTGACTCCGGACCGGAACACAGCGCATACACACCTCCGTCTGTCTGAGGACAGCAGAGAGATTGCTTACTCTGACACAGAGCAGCCGTATCCGGATCATCCGGACAGATTTGATCATTATGTTCAGGTGTTGTGTAGAGATAGTGTGAGTGGACGCTCTTACTGGGAGGTGGAGTGGAGTGGACTTGTGTTTATATCAGTGTCATATCAGAGCATCAGCAGGAAGGGATGGGTGGATGAGTGTGTGTTTGGATATAATGATCAGTCCTGGAGTTTGTACTGCAATTCCTCCAGTTGCACATTTTTACACAGTAGCAGAGCGATTAAACTCCGTGTAAAGCCCATCAGCAGTAGAGTAGGAGTGTATGTGGATCCCAGTGCAGGAACTCTGTCCTTCTACAGCGTCTCTGGAGACTCAATGAGACTAATACACACAGTCCACACCACATTCACTCAGCCGCTCTATCCTGGGTTTGGGTTTTATTTTAACTCATCAGTGAAACTGCTTCAATGAGTCAGAATAGACTGATGAGAGATTCTACCCATAATGCTTTGAGCTCATGATAAACAGTAACAGTGAGATGTTGTAGAGTCTCTTCATTACATTAATACAGCTGAACTTCTGTCACTGAATATGTATTATGGCCTTGTGAACTTGAGGGGAAAAAAAGTGTTCAAATCAAATTTGTCACAATCTAACAGTTAAATATAACTACTCGATTAATGATCCATAAGAGAACACACTTACATTATAAGACAAATTGTTTTTGTTTTTTTTACATATTTTCCGATATATTTTTTTTAACATATTTTACATATTTTCCGATTATTTAAAGCAGCACTAGGTAACTTTTCAACCTTCATAATATATTTTTTAAGACTCTTGTGATGATAAATCGACTTACAATAGGTTGAATGACACGTCTGCCATAGCCTGATCGTTTTTAATCGTACTTTTAAACTTCGGGTTTCGGGTAGTAACCCGAGAACAAAAAGAACTACAAAATTCGACTGCTTTACGGCATATACGTCACTTCCACCAACACACACACTTCCTTACATTCGGACGTGCGAGCCCAACTTTGTTCGTCGGATAATATAGTCATGTCCGAAGCAGCACAGACAAATAAGAAAGAAAAGGTTTTGTTGGAGGAAAGCAATAAGAGGATACGAGAGAGTGATGGGATTAAAGGCAGGACGAGGATCAACATGTGACCAGCGTTTGCTCGTCGGCGTGAGCTGAAGGAGGCGTGCCCGACCGATGCTGTCCTGCTTGTTATGGTGATTACCGACCACTCAAACACTGAACTGAAGGATCATATAGATTCTGGAAAACGCTAACCAATAGACTACTATAATGACGCTGGGTTGTAAACGTGAGCATTGCGATCATTTGGCGTTTGAAAAAAATAAAACCCATGAAATGATATTCATATGACATGCTGAAGCATAAGCCACTGACTGTACCTGATGAAGACATTTCCCACGCGCCGCCAGAAGAACACCTGCATGTGAACTCCTCCTGCAGTGTTCAGGGGAACTGTTAGTGCTGCACCGACCCGCGGGACGCTTTTATGTTTTATGTTAAGTTATGTGGCCCGCACCGCACCACTGGATATATTTTTACAACCCGCCGCGCACCCGCGACCATTAAAAAGACATACGGGGTCCGCGGGTTATGAGACGACCCGCGCATCACTAGTTCAGGGCTATCAGGGCTGTCATGTCCACAAATGCACGCGCGATGGCATCCCCTGATGTAGGATGACAGATCTTACGACAGTAGTAGAGGCAAAAGTTACCCAGTGCTGCTTTAAAATTATTATGATATACATAATATCTTAACAGTGTAAGACCACTTTCACACATAGTTTTACCAATTTATACCTATGAAATGATATTCATAGGTTACCATAGATTTGTGGCTTAAGTAAATTAATTGTCATGAAGCCCAAATACAAAGCTTACATCCACCACAACCTGAAATATAATATTGCATTGGTTAGATACATTTCAGAAAAATAACTACTTGTGTTATTACATTAAGTGGAACATTATGCCATAAACTTTGCAGAAATGTTTAATGAGTGGTTACAATTTTATACATATTTTTAAGATTTCTGATCTTCAATAACGATTTTTTTTGTTTATATGACTGAATAAAATATCAGTAAAATAATCAAAACATAATTTAGGTTTTTAAAGGGGGGGTGAAACACTCAGTTTCAGTCAGTGTCATGTCAATCTTGAGTACCTATAGAGTAGCATTGCATCCTGCATATCTCCGAAAAGTCTTTATTTTTTTTATAATTATATAAGAAAGATGCGCTGTTCCGAGTCTTTCCGGAAAAAGCCGAGCGGGTGGGGGCGTATCGTGTGGGCGGAGCTAAATAATGACGTGTGCGCGCTGCTGTTATTGTGTTGAGTCGAGTGCGTCGTAAAGCTGTGTCATCCCTAACAGCGGGAAAAAAACTTTATTCAAAATAAAAATATGGCTTTTAATCAGATACAGCCGTACATCTATGATCCGGAATCAGACCCAGAGGCTGCAGTTGAACAGGAGCAGCAGCAAAAACGACTAGAGCAGGACGTCTCTATGTGCTACAAGTTATACACTAACTATATAATATGCTTAGCGGCTTGTGTTATTTACATATTTATACTTGAATTATATCGTCGTATTTTTGTCTTTGAAGGTGTACATGTGGGAAGTGCAGTTGTGCACTTGTGTGTGTGTGTGTTTATGCATGGTTTGTGTAGAAAATTGTAACGTTAGTAAGCGGACTGGTTTTGCACGGCAGGCTAAGTTAGTGTTTACATAGAAAGACACGGAATAGCAGCGCATTTGAATGAAGAAGCGCGCTTATTTAGTTCAACATATTTCCCCACTCTTTGTGTATTGTTGTTTGGAGTGCTTTTACAATACACAAACATAAAGTTACACATATAGTGGCCAGCTAAACAAATGTACACGCACTACACATCGCATGCTCCATTGATCAATTAACTATACGTGATCATGTTTGGGCTACTTGATGAGCATAGGCAAAAACACAGACATCTGAAGCTGTCTCACTCACCGCCTGCGGTTCTAACGTTGGGACCTTTATCGTTGGGACTGCTCCATCCTTCAGCATTAGGCGATCGGGAAAATCCGGCGTCGAGCTGGGCCTTGTTTATGAAACAGTCGGCACCGAAATGCAGTGAACAGATATAAACATTCGCGCAACTCAGTTGCTGATCCGGAAAAGCAAATTACATCCACTGTTGCCTTAACGCGGGGTTTTTGGGGAATCTGTGCAGGACTGTCTTGGTCTGGCAACCAAAAATGCACTTTTTTTTATTTGAAAAATTTGGTAGTTATATTTATAAGGCAAAGAAAACGGGTAGCATCGTGTTTTTCCAATAACATCAGTTATACTGTGATGAAGATGAATTTCGTGTAAGATTCATAACATATACTGTGTTCTGCAAGTAAGAGTTTCCATGATGAAAGCATTGTTGATTAGCAGTAGCTAAAGCTAACTTAGCTCTAAAAAAAAAAGTTCCTGGATGCGGTGTAGACTTTTACACATGCATTTTGTTATCTAAAGTAAAAATTTTGAAATTCAACACGACAGCGATCAACCTGAGCTAAGCATATTGAGTATTTATAATCTCTACTAATGGCTAAGTGTATAATATTGTAACTTTATGCTGAGTAATGTTATCTATATTAGGCAGCTTCATGTGCTAGTGATACATGCTTCATGAAAACATAAACCGAAAAAATGTATAATCAAAATGAAAGATTACCTGTCCAGCAGAAATACAGCAGCAATGAGGCGTTTTTCACCCCTTGAGGTCCCTCAGTTCTCAACATCGTTGGAAAGCCATGCTGATATTTACTCACGTTTGATTTCTTTGTTTATCCAAAGACTTTTTGTGCATTGCGTTTACATGTAGGCCTACTGTCTTCCTTTTTTTGTTGCATTGTTTGCGTTCGCTGACTGCAAAACCCGGCACCGTGCATTTTGAATGCTTTTGCTCTTTCTAGGGGTGCGCGCATGTGTGGACAGAACCTGTAGCGGTGGTTGCCATTGTAGCAAGAGAGAGAGTAACAGTCGCCCAAACCAATCATTTGTTTCGTCCTGAACGAAAATAATGAGCAGTGTTTATTGCAGATTAAAAAGTCTAGAGTCACTCAATTGTTATACTCTCTTTGTCAGAGTACTTACATTTTAATTATGTATTGACATATAAAGTTTAAACAAATTTGGACAAAAGTGTTTTAGATCATTCTTACCTACCCTACCTTTAAACACTAAAAAAAGGTTGTAAAAAAATTGTGTTTCAAAATTACTTATACCAGTTAACCATGGAGCAGTATTTAAATGGGTCAGAATTTAAGTAACTATGAAAAGTTTTTAAAGGGGTACTTCAGCACTGGAAAGATGAAATTATTTTTGAATTTGGTGCCTTCTAGACTGAGAAAAGACAGAAAATGTATTTGTTTAATAAAGATGAAAGACTACAATTCCCAGAATGCGTCACTATCCTGTGAGGGGTATGAGCCCAGGCCACAATTTTCACTTATTAGTACCACCCAAGGTGGCAAATTCTAGTTAGATTTTTTGTTTTAATCCATATCTCTAGATGATATTACAACATGAAAACCTTTTGTTAGTGGTAGCTTTGTCACAAAAAATAGCCTTCAATGACATTAACCGTTGAGCCAAAGAATGAAAAAAATCTTGTAACTATTTGAACAGAACATGTCATACAAAGAAAAAACTAAATAATCCTACCTTGTTTATGAACATATTTGGTCATTGCAAACTGTTTCTGTTTATTCATCATCATCATCATCATCATCATCATCATCATCATCATCATCATCATCATTATCATCATCATCATATTCAACCTGTTTCATGACATTAGTATCCTCCTCCTCCCTCTGATTGCAGCTTGCACATTTCTGTGCACTTTAATTTGTTGGCAAGACATAAACAGTCGGGAAGCTTGCAGATCTGTGAACACTTGCAGGCCATAAGCTCCAAAACAGCCATTGGTGCTGGGTGTCCCTAGCCTAGAAATGTAGACGCACCCTAGTGGCAGCAAATCTAATCTGCCTGTGAGTGTCGTCTAGCAACTCTCAATACCCTTCTGAGCTGTAAACGGCAAACTCTTGATGGTCCAATCACATCGTGTAAAGAGTCGGTGGGGGGGCTTAACATAATGACGCCAGAGTTGCGCTTGCGTGCTTCTAGTAAACACAGAAACTGGCGAACGGCGGTCTTTTGAATCAGCTTTGACCGCAACTCTGGAAGACTTGGAGTTAGGCTTTTCTCTGAGAAAAGAACAAAGTCATTCTTAAAAAGGGAAGATGTGTTCGGAGCTTTGCCGACTGGATATCAACAAGCTCTGTTTCACCTACGTTGCTCTGGTTGGTTGTAGCGCTATCCTACCGCGTGCAGAGGGAGTTCGAAAGACAACCGTTTATCCCGCCCCTCGGATTGAGCTGTCAATGGTGAGTTTCCAGACCAAATATCTTGATGTGGGTCTGGCTTGTCAGGCTAGGGGGTCCCCACATCCAGTCTAACACCAGCTTACCTGTACAAATAAGTGGACCAGCGAGGTAACCAAATGTCTACAAATTACCTATACATATTTATTCTATTTTATTATTAGTTATTTATAAAATGTAATTATTGTATTTATTAGAGGTTTCGGAAGGCTTTACACAGCAGATCTGTCCGACAAGTACATGGCCGCTTCCATCACCCTACAGCTCTCTGAATGCCTTGAAAGGTTGACCAAAACTTGTTACCTGGCAAAATGAAGATCTGGTGTTACCAGTTTACCTTGTACCATTTCTTGATGTGGCCCCTCAACCTGTTGACATCGGCATATCAGCAGTCCAGAAGATGGACTCAAAGGCTAACAAATATATCTGTAAGTGGCTGGGCCTTTCCCGATGTCTGTAAAATGTAGCCCTGTTTGAAGAAACTCCTTGAGGCTCCCAATGAAATCCACCTTGGACTACAAGCTGGAGAAGGTGCATCTGGTATATGAGCAGAACGACTTACTTGATCCGGCAGTGCAATACACCAAGGCCCAAAAGTAGACTGGAAGGAAATGGAAAGCATCACAGTCAGTCAGTACACCAGGCCATTACCTGCCTACAACACCAGGAGGTTGTCGGTTGGTGCAATATGGCAGGGCAGGCTTTGGTTGGGGAACACCACCTAAAGATGGGGTCCAAAGCCTCAAAGGTAGAGAGAAAAAACCTGGTATATCCGAAGTTGTAAGGGAGGAACAAAATCAAAGCCATGAGCCAATGCCAACAAGGGAGATGGACACCCTGGGAGGTTTTCATTGACAAGGCTGAAACGTGATGCTGATTTGTGGAGGATGCCTCAGGCCAGGCTTAGCTTCCTAATTAGCGCCACTTAAAATACCCTACCAAGCCCCCAGAATCTGTACATTTGTTATGGCTCAGAGTAGACCTGCCAGCTTTGTGGACATCAGAACCCCAGCTTACAGTACATCCTATCCAGCTGCAAAACGGCACTGACCCAAGAACGTTCTGGTTGGCGTCACGACCAGGTCCTGCGAAAAGTAGCTGAAGTCATCGAGGCACACAGATTGGAAGCCAACAGGCCCAGCAGCAACTTACATGCTGATCCAATTTGTGAGGCAAGGGGGTGAGGATTAAGAAGCACCTCAAAGAAGTTGTCCTTACTGTCACTCTGAGGCAACTGGAAATTGAAAGCTGATCTTGATCACCAACTGAAGTTTCCACAGCAGATCAACGTAACCTCCCTCTGACCAGACATTGTGCTCTGGTCTACCATTACAAGAACGGTTATTATTGTTTAACTGACTGTGCCTTGGGATGACAGCATAGAGTCTGCTTTTGAGAGGAAAAAGGAGAAGTATGCAGACCTATCAGCTGCATACACAGAGGCAGGGTGGCACGTTACCACATACACAGTGGAAGTCGGCTGTCGAGACTTCACTGGAACCTCCATGCAACGGCTCCTTAAGTCCATAGGTGTGAGAGGTGCCAGGTTATCAAAGACACTAAATGGGCTAGCAGAGACTGCAGAGCAAGGGGGCTTCTGGCTCTGGCCCTGGAGAAAGGACAAGGTGTTGGGGAGAGAAGGATCCTAAGACTTGCTTCAGGGTGCAGTAGGGAGATGTCCCGGAAATGTTCCTGGATTAAAGGAGCGAAACATCAACTATCCTCACATTCTCTCAGACAGAGAGATGCCAAGACTCTTCCCAATACACACACACACACACACACACACACACACACACACACACACACACACACACACACACACACACACACACACACACTTTCCTTATGAATCTTTAATTAAAACTATTCCAGACTTTATATGAGGTATCATTGTGTGTATGTATGCTCCCTATGTCATACCAACATAGTCATGATGTATAAACAATGTAAGTTCATTTTAATTGCTTGTATTCCTGTGTAAGAATGTATCTCTGCTTTAATATCTCCCAGCCATAATGTGTTTGATATCTTAATATTCCTCTCTCTTTGTCTTAATCAACGATGCACAGAATAGGATTATGAAATGTATCATTAATACGTTTAGAAAACTTGGGAGTAAAACTGTATAAAATCAACACCCTTTACGACACCTGATAAAACATGCAAAGTAGGTCATAAACAGACACAAAGATAAATTTTCCCGCTCAGAATTCACCCTCTGGATTGGGTAAACTAACCCAGAAGGGGTGTGGATTAATTGTCTTAAAAGACAAATGGAAACATTTCTTTGGCTCTTCTCTACTCGTCCTCGGACCTTTCCTCCTGTTCTCTGAAGCCGGCTAACCTCTTGCCGTGAGGCTTCGGCCCCGGCTAAGAGGTGAAGTCAGAGTGGTTGTTTACTTTGAAGTCAGCGCACTCTGTTACTCAGTCCTTGGACAAAGGCGGACAGGCACTGAACACCATCTCAACGGTCAAGGAACTTCTATAACTTCGAAGGAAACCTTCCTCTCCTTTTGGCAACATTCACTTTCAAACTACCTTCAAACTTCCCGCTGATCGGAGACCCGATTACTTGGAAGAACTGAGAGAGAGCGCTCCAGCTCACAGAACACTCTTGAGAGGACTCACACAGATTCTTTTATACTCAACACAAAGCAGCCCATGCAAGTATAAATTCCATCGAAATTTAGATGCGTTTAAGACTAGTAACCCTGTTTAAGGTGATATTGTTCTTTGCTGGCTCTCTGAAGTAATGTTTGTGAAATGTCATTCTGAACCCCTCCTTTCTCTTCTTTCTCCTTTTATATTTTGTTACCTGTCGTTATTCTATATACATGTATTCTTTATCTAGTCGTATGTATTCGTAGTATCAATTATTAAAACCATTGTATCCATGTTTAATTGTCATTGTTAATGCTCACAAGACATAAGTCACTTTAATGTTCAGATCTAGCTACAGCTCTCATGAGTATCTTTGAATACTTCTAACTAATATCCCAATAGCTCGGAAAGTTTACTATTTGTGGCCAGAAGAGTAACCTTCCCAGAGATTTGGTAGAAAGAATAAAAGCTTTGAGAGTTGATAAGAGATTGTACTGATCGTTCGTTAAAAGAACGGATCAGATGAGTTTTGAATTAATTCTTTAAAGGTTATTCTGTAATGATTTAATATATATTCATTAATTGCAATCCCTTGTGGTTAACTAAATTTATATTGCTTAAATACCTAGGTTAGGTATGTCCTATTGGGTGATTTGAAGATTTATTGTTTGATCCTAACTCATGATTTATAATAAATAATTAAATATTAATCCCCATAATTCCCTATTGAGCTCATTTAATTTATTAATATATGTAGCCCAGTCACTACACAGAGATGGCATACAAGAGTAGAAAGGCTATGTGCTCTGCAACTGTCAGTAGAACAGTATATGGCCCCACTTTGCCAGCCACAGATGGTCTATAGCCAAGCCCAGGTCCAATATGTGCCTCCACCTGTTACACCTCTACAGACAGTGCTATCAGCTGCTAGCACGCTGTCCTATCCTTACCCTGCTATGCCACCTTCTCCATGACAGGGCACAGCGCCTCTAGATTACAGGGCAACGCCGGGTACAGACCTCATGGAGCTACTAGTTGCCACATCTTATGGCCTTCCTAGACCTACTCTACCTCACTTCACCTCAGGTAAAGAGTCAGACTTTGCCCTGCTCTAGATGGCTTTGAATAATCTGCTCAACACACATGCTCACTTCACAGAACAGTTTAAATATCAAGTCCTCCTCGATCACTTGAAACTACCAAGCGCCTACAAGCTAGCCCAAGCTTACATGTACCATCCAAAGCCGTACACCTCAGCCCTACAGGCTCTCAAAGATAAATATGGGCAACCATGTCAGCTCGTGCAGAGTGAGCTGGGTGCCATATTAAACTCACCTCATGTAAGATCTGGAGATCTAGAGGCATTTGGCAACTTTGTCCTCTCAGTACAAGGTCTAGTTGGCATGCTCCGCTCCCTTGAGGGTGAGAATGGCTACGAACTGCGATGCAGCTCCCACGTCGACAGGCTGCTCAGCAAACTATCTACTAACTATTGAGATGCGTTTGTGGAGTACAGCTTAAACCGAGGCATCCGAGGACCGGCACTGATAAGACCTACACACTTGAAGACTTCTCTGTTTGGCTTCAGTTAAAGTCACAAGCAAAGCGCATTTCATCTCGAGCAGCTCTGATGTTCCAAGACCAGCCTACGCCAGTTAAGGGCAAAAAGAAATCCCTGGGTCCTTCATCCAACGTGTTTTACAGCACTGAGAGTCAAGCGAAGGTAGCCCCTCCAGATCCTGCTCGCAGCACAAAGTCACCCAAAGGTAAACCCAGTGTGAAGCCTTACTGCCCGTACTGCGACGCCCGTGAGCATTACCTGAGCTTATGCCCCAAATTCAAAACGCTCACTCCATCAGAGATGGAGCCTGGATTAAAGAAAGAGGGTGTTGGAGATGTGGCAGGAACCATAAACCTGAGGCATGTACTCTCAAAATGCCTTGTCAAGTCTGCAAACAGCAACACCTGACCGTGCTCCACGAAGTGTGTTCCCAAGAAGCTAAGAAAGTTTTAATGGTCAGTGCTGCTCCCGACACCATATACGTTGATAGTCCTAGTCGTCCGCAGAGAGTCATGTTGAAGCTAGTTAAGGTGCACCTGTAAAATGTCGAGTACACTCTGGAAGGTTTCGCTATTCTGGACGACGGATCGGGAGAACCCCCATCCTTCCCTCAGCAGTCCAGCATCTCCATTTAGCTAAAGACCCTGAAAGCTTGCCTTTACGTACTGTCCGCCATGAGGTGATCCGTCTACAAGGAGCCGCTGTCTCGTTCGACATCTCCCCAGCTCATTCTCCCAAACAAAGGTACCACATCTTTCATGCCTTCACCGCTAGTGAGCTGAGCCTGTCTGAGCATGGCTATCCTGTCAAGTCACTTATGCGCAGATACACCCACCAGCAAGATCTTCCCCTGCCGAAGGTTGACAAGGTCCAACAGCTTCTGTTGATAGGCTCTGACTTTCCACATCTTCTGCTTCCCAAACAACCGGTCCGAGCAGGTCCTCCTGGGAGTCCTGTACTTGTGCGTACTGCTCTTGGTTGGACATTGCAAGGGCCCGCCAACCTTAACCTCACTGGTGAGCACTCTCACTGCTACTTTACCATGTCTACTAACTCAGAGCTGCAACGGCACGTTGAACGACAGTGGGAAGTTGACATAACCCTGTATGCTAAGGCCAAGACTGTGATCCGCTCCAAAGAAGATCAGCAGGCCCTAGAACTGCTGGAACAGCGCACAGTCAAGGCAGAAGTGGATGGAGTAACTACTGGTATTGGTACCAACTACTGGAATTTTGTGACATCCCCAATTACTACTAGTATTAAATTACTACCACTAGTAATATAAACTGGAGATGTTGCTGGTATGATCATTCATAGTAGTAGTAATAGTAGAGATTTTTCCTTTTTTTACTATAAATCAGTCACAAATCTGTTCTCTCTAGAAATAAGCATTTTCAAGCATATGGCTGTTTGGTAGCTGTATAATACTTATTGTACATTGTTGATATTTAAAAAAAATAGATGAACTTAAATGAAAAACTAATCATCTTTGGCACATTTTATTTACAGAATGATAGTTATATATCATGATTTTCTTGAAATATATTGTGTGTCAAAGAATCACTGGTGTTGTGATAGTTGGTAAAATATAGTATCATGAGTTATCCTGTGATTCCCACCCCTAATAGTTATGTAATACTTGATGTACTGCTTAATGCAGCATATTTGTAATACTTCGGTGAGGGAGTTTTGAATACAACATCTACGGGATTGATTGTAAAATTCACTCTTATCACTGCAGTTATCAAGCTCACCATTTTCCCCCTCTTTTTGAAAGTTGTGAAACTGTTACTGCATTTCTATTTTGCCATTTGAGCAAATGGTGACAATATTTAATGTACTCCAGTCACCACTATAAAAGTTAACTACGATGACTTCCACTCTGAGAAACCCAAAAATGTGAAAATGGTCTATGAAGCTCAACATAAAACTACACTATCACTGAAGTCTAATGAGTATTCAGTTGATAAAGGACAATATAATGTTGCAACTAAATAATAGTTTAGAGTAAGAGATTTGTGAACAGTAGTGGAACTAAAGGGACCAAATGAGTGCTTGTCATGCTGTAAAGCCAGCCAATCATGAAACGGTGTCAAGCAGCCGCTCTGGAGAAGCTGCACAGAAAGCATCAATCAGCTGCTCGAGCCACTTACAGCACTTTGGAATTGGCATGATCTCACGTCAGACAATTTCTACCCAGAATGCACTGCTAAAGGAAGCCACTGATCAGTCTGTGCGTTGCTGCATGAAGTTGAACAAGCCTTTTGAGAGCACAGAAATGATAGGGAGAACAAAGAAATATAACAAGTCAGATACAAGCAAGAATTGATGTCAGCTTTATTGAGGAACTTTCTTTTGCCCTTGAACCACCACAGGACCAAGTGTAGCCTTGCCTTCCCACTGAACACCTAGAGAGAGGAGAGCCAGGTTAGAGCAGTTAAAACGTAAAACGCAACCTTAAGAGCAAACGTTACTAACCTCCATAGGGAGCAGCAGCAATTCCACCATCAGGACCACATGTTGAGTCACAGCAACCACAAACTTGGTCATTTCCATCAGCAGCAAACCACCTGAACCAAAACAAAGACAACATTCAACATGAGCAAAGGCAGCTTTAAAATAAGATAAAGTGCAACGTACCCATTGGCGAATGAACAGGATTTGTGCTGAGCGTCACTGGGTGCAGAAGCAATAGTTGCCTTCACAACACATGTTATGTAGATCTGCAAGGGATGACAGACATGTCAGAAAACCAAAGAAGATGGGAAGAGGAGTCAAATTAACTCATGATATGCGTAGTACATACAGAAGGACTCGAGCTCTCCTGGAACACGAACGCCTCCAGCTGGATCTGGACCTTGTCAACCTGGGACCGAGGCATGAAGCGGGAGCTGGAAGCTGTAGCCTTGGCATCCACAAAGCACCTGAAGACAAAGAGCAACTCAACTATAGAGAAAGTGAGCAACTAGACCCTAGCCATGACTAGTTAAAAAGCAACCAAAACGGTCCTATAGCATCAAGGGCCATGACCTTACCCATGATTCTCAATGAAGGAATATCTCGGAAGGGAGTTCACGTCAGGCCCTTGAGTGGCCACACAGCTGTCCACAAACACACGCAGAGGCACATGATTGTACTGCTTCACAGATGCCTCAATGTTAATAATGCCACCCAGGAAATAGATGGATGAAGGTCTCTGACTGGACCAATCATCTACAGAGAAAGAGGGAACATTTTTAAAAAAAAAAACAACAAATAAGGATGTATTTTTATCAAAAACCTGTACCAACCCATCATAAGCTTCAGGGAGAACACCAAGACTTCTTCACCAACCTCCGTTGAGGCATAAGGGACCCATGTTGGCCTCAAGGCATCACTGCTTACATTCTGAAGCCTGTGGTTCATTAAAGGACCCATTAAATGGGCTCCCCGTTGCGTGAGAGGAAGTGAAAGTCAGAGACCACTTACCTTTGATAGTGGCATTGAACACCAACAACTGCACCCTCGACCCGGGTAATCGGAGTACCTGCAAGAGCCTCAGGGGTGTAGGTAAGAGAGAAGGTGTAGACAAGCTCATCCTCATTCATCTGGAATAGATTGAAGTAGTTAAAACAACTGTTCCTCATTAAGATGGATGGGTGAACCACCCCTTTAAGAAATGTTTATACCAGCTGCCCTGGCATTGCAAATACAACAGCCATGTGAACTGACACTCCTTTGGATATCCTCAACTAGAATAAACAGATTCAGGAGTACTTACCATCTGCACGCTGTTGCAGTCCTGTAACTCATACTCAAAGATGAGCACCTTAGACTGAGAGTCCTGACCAACAACAGGACAGCCGCCTAAAGACAGGCCAGTTGGCTGGATCAAATGACCATTGCTAAACAAGTCCTGCTGAACCTCTACAAGAACCCGGTTCTCTCCACATTGAACCGCTACGCTGCTGGGAGTCACGGGTTGCCTCAACTGGAAGTTCACCGCCAACTCGCTCTGCACCTCGGGAACAATGGGATACTTCCAATCCAAAGGCTTCAGAGGACCCTGCAACAGCTGCTTCTCCTGAAGGCCAAAAGGCTCCTGTGCAAGGCCTCTGGAGGAAGAACCCAAAGGACTCTGAAACTGAGAAGACACTTGCAAAGTGTTCCGGAGCCCTGGAGGAGAAAGGGCAGGACTTCTGGAAGCTGGATCTGATTTTGGCCCCATGCTTCTTGGACTTTGACTGTATCTCAAACTTCCCCATGCATTAGGCAGATCAAATGCAACAATCACAACCACCACTAAGACACCTTTCAGAAACTCCATCATAGCAAACTTTGACACAAATGCCACAACACACACCAGTGCTTGGCTTGGCCATTTTGTACAGCATTGAGTGAAGGTGGCTCCTCCCCTTTTAGTTTAATTGATTACCTTTGATTCTCCTCTGGACCTGTAGAGTTTATCCATCTCTGGCACCCACAGCTCTGCGTTTACACTGGCACAAAAAAATCCGATTTTTTTACTCACATCTAACCCAGATCAAAATTTGTTGCATGCATATAAACGCAAATATATATATATATATATATATATATATATATTGCATCCATTCTGAGCCACTCCCAGATGTGTTTTTAAATCAGATACTTATCCGATATCTGGACATCTGACCAACGTCAAAATATGAGTATCTTATTCCCATTGGCAGTCCAAGCCACCACAAGGCCAGAGTAACACATTTGGCTACAAAGATAGATTTTTATGTCATATTATGAAGCATATGTGCCTGTATAAGCTCACATTAAAATTACTGCTGTTATCTGGTTTAGCTGCAAACATCCATGACAGATTTTAACTTATCCAAACAGGAAAATAATCATGGCCTCCCAACATGAATATTCCGGCAAGGAGCTAAAAACCGAAAAATGAAGTCCGACACTTTCTGCTTCCTATAGGGATGCTTGTGCTGTTTGATTAGTTTATCAAAGATAGAGTGAAATAAATGCAATATTTGTCAAATACACAGATGTTTCAAAGACATCATTGTTATTAGGGGTGGGACAAAAAATATTGATATGCCGATTTATCACGATATTTCCAGCCACGAGACGTTATCGATACTCTAGCACCAAGTATCAGTATATGTTTTGTATAGGCTACATAGGCCTACCCACAGCTGCGTTCAGTCGCTTCCGTGTTTATCTAAGCGCAGGGCTCCAGACTGTAGCCGAATATACACTTCGTCCCCTTGGAATTATAAGGTTCTATCTGCGTTCTGAGTAGTTTTGAGATATTGAGCTACAAAGTTTTTGCATTACATATAGGAAAATGTATATGGGGAACAAGTTTATTTCAAACATGATAATAAGAGGGACCCTAAATGTATTCTAAATATACAATATCAAAATCCTCTCAAAATTGTAAATTGGGATTTTTGGAATGGGTCAAATGCAGATAGAACCTTCTAATTCTAAAAACACATTTTTCGCTAAGAATTATTAGGTTCTATCTGCCAAAACATGATTTAATTAACATTAAATATAAAATTAATGTTGTAACAATGTCTCAACGTGTTAGAAAGTATAGTTTTATCCTTTCTATGACATTTATTTAATATTTTTAGCACTTCTATGTATTTAGGACATTTCAAATTAAGCAAGGTAGGTCAAAATATTTTGTCCAGCGCATAGTCCAGATATTATTGCAGAAATTGTCAATCTTTCTTTTGTTTAGACAACTGTAATACATCTGAGCAGGATTTTATTACACCTATAGTGGGCTAGGTAAAATGGCTTTCTCTCTAGACATCATTACAGCTGAAATAACATGCTAACATTTATTGTTGTAACTAAACCCTATCATTTAAACTGTTGACTATTTGACCTTTAAGTCTTAATATTGTAAAAACTGAGACATTTTAAGACTTGAAAATAAATGAAAATAAAATTTGTCGATCTTGAGGTTTCTCAAAAAATTTGCGTTGCATGCCATAATCTTCACAGATATTGGCTGCGTCCGAAACCTGGAAAATGCTGCCTTCGGAGGACACATTTCAAGGCAGGAAGGCATTAAGCCACGTCCGAATCTAATGTTAGCTTCACTTCCTGTCTCCTGAAAGACTTTCATCTGATCGAGTTTTGAAGGCAGCATACATGTATCCGTCGCTGCCTTTGATATCCCACAATCCTGTGCTTTGTATTCTGTGACAGTTGTGCTGGGAAAAAAGATGGCGTCTGAAAGTTGCGTTTTCTGGTCAGTTTGTGTGTAAATGTACGATTTTACCAATATTTTCCACTTCTGATGTTCTTTCTAGTGAAAAATTACTAATGTAGTAATTAAATATTTGTTTAGTTCTCACCAAAGCTCGCTCTATTTTGCTGTAGATCATTGAAATATTACACTGCCTTAGAAGTCTGTCCGAAATCAGTTTTGTGAGGTGCCTTCATGCACAAAACGCTGCCTTACAAGCCATTGTCTGATAAGGCATCGAGGCAACAAGTCAGCTGTCTATAGGTGTTCCGACGCAGCCATTGTGAGTCTGCGGTCTTTCCTGCCAAGGAAAAAGCCGGCGACACAATATATAAAGTTGATCCTGATTGGTCCTCTTCTGTGCATTCGAAGTGCTGATTGGCTCACGCAGATAGAACCTTATAGAGCCAAGTCAGAGTTCAACTTTGTAGATAGAACCTTTTTCTCTTTCCGATAACAAGTCCCAAAATGTACACAACTTTAAAAAAAAACATTACATAATGTCAATAAGTTGTCACAGAAGATCTCGAGCCAGTGCTGCCTCATCAACCTAGAGGTCCATTGCAGACGGGCTATCCAAGCTACAAAGTGCCATGTTGGAGGAACAGGTCAAGCGGATGGAATTAGCAGAAGTGCAGTGGCAGATCATGGAGCAGACACTAGTGGACGAGCAGTGTACTCTTCTAGACAAAGAAGCCAGAGATGCCCTCTATGAGAAAGAGGATCTTCTAGTAAGGAACTTCTGGTAAGGTTGGGGAAGATGGCGCCGATGTCTTTGGCATGCCGTCTGCAGACTGCCTTATTGCTATATCTTGTACCTGCTATGTTTTTATATATGTCTCATCTAGTTTTATATTGTAATGCTATATTGGTCTATGACCGTTCATCACTTTTAAACATTCGTAGCACGGTCGCTGCCTAGCCTAACGTTAGGTGCGATGTTTGTTGATCAACACCGTCCATCTCTCCCCCTGCATACCTGGCATACCTGTGCCAGCTCCAGGTCGATCTACCACGGCAGAGACACCGGAGAAGGCGCGGCAAACGCTGAGGCATCGCTTTACGACTCAGATCGGCCCGCTTGCCGGTTCGCCATCCGCGGCTCGCCTTGCTTCGGCGGGGATCTGAGTTTGCGCGCAGTTCTACTGCTGGCCACTCTTCCCTGGATGGCCCTCTCCGATGGCTGCTCCCTATTATACCCGGATTCCTCTCTGCAACTGCTTGGATTTATAGCCACCCTGGCCGTGGTGGAGCTAATCATCACAACCTTCGTTCGCTGTGCCGAGAAACACAGCCAGCATCTGTTTCATCGTGGCTGAAGTTCGCTCTCATTAACGCCCGGTCTCTGGTAAACAAAATTTTCATTTTAAATGACTTTTTTGCCTCTCAAAACCTGGATTTCTTGTGTGTTACTGAGACTTGGACAAAGCCCGGCGAGTTATCTCCGTTTTCGGAACTGGTGCCCCGTGGCTGTCACTTCTTAAACTACCCGCGTTTGTCTGGCCGCGGTGGAGGTCTTGCTACTGTTTATAAAAACACTCTTCACTGTCGATCTGTACCTACCGGCTCCTACCACAGTTTTGAGGTGGAGTTGTTACAATTAGTCTTAGTTAACCCCATTGTCATAGCTCTAATTTATCGTCCTCCTCAGCAAAATAAGGACTTTCTAAGTGAGCTTGCTGCTCTAATGGGGGATCTAGTTATCAAATATGACAAAATTTTACTGCTGGGTGATTTCAACATTCATGTTTGCTGTGCTTCAAACCATTTTCAGCTGAATTTCTAAATATGACTGAGTCTTTCGACTTTATTCAGTGGGTTTCTGGTCCAACACATATCCATGGCCACACTCTTGATTTGATTTTAACCCATGGTTTCTCTATTTCAAATATAGAAATAAACAGTGCATCTTTCTCTGACCACATGCCTGTACTTTTTACTGTTCCTCTCACTGGACGCACACTTAAAAATCCATCGCTGGCACGTTTAACTCGTTGTCTTACCCAACGCTCTAGTGAAGTTTTTTCCACAGCCTATCACGATGTACGTAACTGCCTGGAATCTGTCTCTTCCCTCCATAACCTGGATGCTGATGCACATCTTAATCTTTTTAATTCCACCTGCGCAGATATCATGAATTCTATTGCACCTTTGAGGTACAAAAATCACAAGCCTGCACCAGTGCCCTGGCACACTGACACTACACGTACCCTTAGACGGGCATGTAGACAGGGGGAGCGCCAATGGAAAAAGGACCGTCTGCAGGTTTCGTATGAAATCATGCAAAATGCCTATAAGGTGTTTCAGAAAGCTGCAAAGTCTGCAAAATGCAAACATTTCTCTGAACTTATTTCTAATAATTGCCATAAACCTCAAGTTCTCTTTGCTACTATCAACTCTGTTTTAAATCCCTCTGTGCATCCCATCTTAGAGCCCTCTACTGCTCTCTGCGACAATTTTGCAAAGTTAATTGTTGATAAGATCACAATTTTACGATCTCAATTGTCCAACTCAGTGTATACACATGATGTTCCATTATGTTCATCCATCTGGTCTGAGTTTGAGTTGATTGATCTGAACACATGTAATGACATTTTTGGTCACTTAAAACCCACTATCTGGCCACAGGATGTTATTCCACCTTCTTTCCTTAGGCAAATTATGGACACAGTTGGACCGGGTCTGTTACTTTTAATTAACAAATGCCTGTCAACGGGTTCCTTCCCTAACAGTCTGAAAGTTGCTGTGGTGACGCCATATCTTAAAAAAACTCATCTCGATCCTTCCACTCTTTCTAACTATCGTCCTATTTCTAATCTACCTTTTATTTCAAAGATCCTGGAGAGAGTTGTACTGATTCAACTACAATCATACTTATCCGCAAAATCTCTCCATGAATCTGCTCTTTTAAGAGTGTCAAGTGATATTTTCACTGAAACTGACTCTGGGAAATCAATGGCCTTAGTCTTACTAGATTTGAGTTCTGCATTTGACTTAGTTGACCATGAGGTCCTGTTGCGACGTCTGGAGACATCTTTGGGTTTTCGAGGCGTTGTCTTGCAGTGGTTCCGCTCTTATCTAAACAAAAGATGTTTTAGTGTCCGTATTGGTCATCAATCCTCCATTAGTGTACCTCTGAACTGCGGAGTCCCACAGGGATCAATCCTCGGCCCCATATTGTTTATTCTGTATCTGTTACCGCTGGCTTCTGTCTTTAATAAATATGATGTATCCTTCCATTTGTATGCTGACGATACTCAGATTTATTTTTCTTTAAAACATAATGATAAAAATGGTCTACAACCCTTGTTTGCCTGTTTAAGTGAGCTTAAACTTTGGCTTTCAAGTAACTTTCTAAACCTAAATGAAAATAAAACCGAAATAATTATCTTTGGGCCTAAGGATAACTGTGTGTTTGATGCTGAGCGTGGTTCTCTCGCACCGTATGAAACCAAATGCGCAGGAAATCTGGGCTTTCTGTTTGTCCACAACTTAAAATTTGAGAAGCAGATCAGTGCTGTTGTAAAGTCATGCTTTTTTCAGCTCCACCAAATCTCTAGAGTGAAACCGTTTTTAACTAAGAGCAATCTTCAAATAGTGACTCACGCATTCGTAACATCACGACTAGACTACTGTAATTCACTTTACCTTGGTCTATCTCAGTCTTCTCTCTCTCGCCTACAATTAGTGCAAAATGCAGCAGCTAGACTCCTCACTGGGACACGCAAGTATGAGTCAATCACCCCTATTTTATTCAAACTTCATCGGCTACCTGTTAAATTCAGAATTGATTTTAAAATGTTACTTTTTGTGTATAAAGCTCTAAACAATTTGGCCCCTCAATACCTGACTGATCTGCTCTGTCCATACACTCCTTCTCGTACTTTGAGATCCAGCGATCACTGTCTTCTCATCGTACCTAGAGCTAGGCTTAAAAAACGAGGTGACCGTGCTTTTGCGACTGCAGGCCCAAAACTTTGGAACAGTCTGCCTCTCTATATCAGACTGGCTCCTTCAGTTTCCATCTTTAAATCTTTTTTAAAGACTTTTTTGTTTTCTCTTGCTTTTGATGCTCATTGCCTCTAATATGATTACTGCTTTTTATTTTTATTTTTGTTTTATTTTTTCAGTTGTTTCTTTTGTCCTGTACTGCTCTGCATTTTATTCTTTGCTATGTACAGCACTTTGGTCAGCCTTGGTTGTTTTTAAATGTGCTTTATAAATAAATATTGTATTGTATTGCATTGTACTTCTCAGAGAACAAGAATGTCAGAGACGTCGACTGGAGGAGAAAGCAGAGATGGCAAGAGTAGAGAGTAGAGTAGAGAGTAGAGAGGCTATCACCAGGCATCAGATGTTGCGACGGCGACAAAAAGAGAAAGAGATGGAATTGGCGCAAGCGGCTCTTATCACGTCTTTCCTGAAGGAAGAAGGAATTGAGAGTTCCCGTTCCTCCAAGCCCCTCAGTGAATGTGGGTACAACCTAAGGTCCTCATCAGAAGCTCAGCCTCTCCTACTCCACTCACAAGATGGACATGGACTGTTCCATTCAACTCCATCTATTCATGTTATGCCACCAGTCTCCAGTACAGTCATAAGTCCACCTGTCTTGACTAGTCTTACATCAATCCAGCCCACTCCACAACTGAGTGCTTATACTGCTACAACTGTACTCGCTCAGCCGCAGCCTACGTATCTGACCATGCTTCCTCCTTCAGCAATCATCAACCCAGCTTCGCAGTCGGCTCCCAGATCAGCCGTGAGTGCCGTTACCTCATGTGCTCTGCCACTGTCAGTAGAACAGTATATGGCCCCACTTTGCCAGCCACAGATTGTCTATAGCCAAGCCCAGGTCCAATATGTGCCTCCACCTGTTACACCTCTACAGACAGTGCTATCAGCTGCTAGCACGCTGTCCTATCCTTACCCTGCTATGCCACCTTCTCCATGACAGGGCACAGCGCCTCTAGATTACAGGGCAACGCCGGGTACAGACCTCATGGAGCTACTAGTTGCCACATCTTATGGCCTTCCTAGACCTACTCTACCTCACTTCACCTCAGGTAAAGAGTCAGACTTTGCCCTGCTCTAGATGGCTTTGAATAATCTGCTCAACACACATGCTCACTTCACAGAACAGTTTAAATATCAAGTCCTCCTCGATCACTTGAAACTACCAAGCGCCTACAAGCTAGCCCAAGCTTACATGTACCATCCAAAGCCGTACACCTCAGCCCTACAGGCTCTCAAAGATAAATATGGGCAACCATGTCAGCTCATGCAGAGTGAGCTGGGTGCCATATTAAACTCACCTCACGTAAGATCTGGAGATCTAGAGGCATTTGGCAACTTTGTCCTCTCAGTACAAGGTCTAGTTGGCATGCTCCGCTCCCTCGAGGGTGAGAATGGCTACGAACTGCGATGCAGCTCCCACGTCGACAGGCTGCTCAGCAAACTATCTACTAACTATTGAGATGCGTTTGTGGAGTACAGCATAAACCGAGGCATCCGAGGACCAGCACTGATAAGACCTACACACTTGAAGACTTCTCTGTTTGGCTTCAGTTAAAGTCACAAGCAAAGCGCATTTCATCTCGAGCAGCTCTGATGTTCCAAGACCAGCCTACGCCAGTTAAGGGCAAAAAGAAATCCCTGGGTCCTTCATCCAACGTGTTTTACAGCACTGAGAGTCAAGCGAAGGTAGCCCCTCCAGATCCTGCTCGCAGCACAAAGTCACCCAAAGGTAAACCCAGTGTGAAGCCTTACTGCCCGTACTGCGACGCCCGTGAGCATTACCTGAGCTTATGCCCCAAATTCAAAACGCTCACTCCATCAGAGATTTTCGTCTGGATTAAAGACAGAGGCTGTTGGAGATGTGGCAGGAACCATAAACCTGAGGCATGTACTTTCAAAATGCCTTGTCAAGTCTGCAAACAGCAACACCTGACCGTGCTCCACGAAGTGTGTTCCCAAGAAGCTAAGAAAGTTTTAATGGTCAGTGCTGCTCCCGACACCATATACGTTGATCGTCCTAGTCGTCCGCAGAGAGTCATGTTGAAGCTAGTTAAGGTGCACCTGTAAAATGCCGAGTACACTCTGGAAGGTTTCGCTATTCTGGACGACGGATTGGGAGAACCCCCATCCTTCCCTCAGCAGTCCAGCATCTCCATTTAGCTAAAGACCCTGAAAGCTTGCCTTTACGTACTGTCCGCCATGAGGTGATCCGTCTACAAGGAGCCGCTGTCTCGTTCGACATCTCCCCAGCTCATTCTCCCAAACAAAGGTACCACATCTTTCATGCCTTCACCGCTAGTGAGCTGAGCCTGTCTGAGCATGGCTATCCTGTCAAGTCACTTATGCGCAGATACACCCACCAGCAAGATCTTCCCCTGCCGAAGGTTGACAAGGTCCAACCGCTTCTGTTGATAGGCTCTGACTTTCCACATCTTCTGCTTCCCAAACAACCGGTCCGAGCAGGTCCTCCTGGGAGTCCTGTACTTGTGCGTACTGCTCTTGGTTGGACATTGCAAGGCCCCGCCAACCTTAACCTCACTGGTGAGCACTCTCACTGCTACTTCACCATGTCTACTAACTCAGAGCTGCAACGGCACGTTGAACGACAGTGGGAAGTTGACGTAACCCTGTATGCTAAGGCCAAGACTGTGATCCGCTCCAAAGAAGATCAGCAGGCCCTAGAACTGCTGGAACAGCGCACAGTCAAGGCAGAAGTGGATGGAGTAACAAGGTATGCAATCAGCTGCTACCAGCTGGAGGCTTTGACATCAGGCAGTGGGCCAGTAATACCCCCACCGTTGTTGAGCATCTTCCATTGTAAGCGAAAGCAGCAAGCACTGAGTTGTGGCTCTCTCAGTCTTGACAAGATCCCGAAGAGGCCTTCGCTGGAACTGCCTAATCGATCGCCTTGGGTACTGCCACAGACCAGTTGAATATTCACAGCCAACTCTGTGGAACGTCTACAAGGTGATGGCAACACAATATGATCCCCTCGGATACCTAATTCCATTCACCACACGAGCGAAGATCCTAATTCAAGACTTGTGGAGAGTGGCAGTTGGCTGGGATGAACTGATCAGACCAGAGGCTCTGCTGGATATCTGGACACAATGGGAGAGTGAACTAAGCCATCTTCCTCAAGTGGAAATCCCCCGATTGCTATGTCCCATCAGTAGCAGACACTGGGGCCCCCAGACGAGAGGCACACATCTTCTATGATGCCTCTGAAAGAGCCTACGGGGCTGTCGCTTACCTCTGCACCCAAGACAATCAAGGTGAAGTCCACATTGCATTTGTGATGGCTCGGTCACGAGTGAGCCCTCGCAAACAACTATCCATGCCACGCCTCGAACTGTGTGCTGCTTTAGCCGGAAAGTCATTATGACAGAACTGTCACTCCCTTCCAAGCAAGTCACTCTCTGGACTGACGCAATGACAGTTTTAACGTGGCTCAATTCCGACTCGTGTCACTACAAGGTCTTTGTAGGAACTAGAGTCGCAGAAATTCAAGAGCTCACTGAAAACTCAACCTGGCGGTATGTCCGCACCACTGACAATCCAGCCGATGACCTTACTCACGGCAAACCCCTGCTCGAGCTCAGCCAGCTGAACCGGTGGAGCCAAGGTCCACCATTCCTCCTACAGCATCCAGACTCCTGGCCAGTGCTTCAGTTAATAGAAGCCCAAGAAGCTGACGAGGAAGAGCTTCGGAAGAGCTTCGGAAGAGCTTCGGAAGACAATGTTCTGTGGAGCCACCACCTGCTCTCCGACCACGACACTCAGGTCTGATATAGACAACTGGGACAGTCTTCTCAAGGCTACCCATGAGAGCCTTACGGGGCGGCTGATGACCAGAGCAGCCTCACCATGACAGCGGCTGATGTCCATACAGCAGAGCTACATGTCTTCAGACAAGCCCAGAGTGAGTCCTGCCCTGAAGAAGTGAAAGCTCTTGCTGCTGGCAAGTCTATATGGAGACTGAGTTGCCTGCTCATGCTTGCTCCAGAGTATGATGAAGCTGTGGGCCTGGTGAGAGTGGGAGGGAGACTTCGCAGAGCAGAAGATCTTGACCCAGATGCGATGCATCCTATCCTCCTCAGTCCTGAGCGGGTTTTCGCCGAGATGTGGAGAAGATATTGGATCCTAAGGGGAAGAGAGTCCATCAAGCATCATCAGCACGGCTGTGTTGAATGTCACAAATGGCTCGCTACTCCAGTGGCCCCTCGGATGGCAGACTTACCACCTGCCAGACTCCGATTATACAAGCCACCTTTCTCATCGACTGGAGACGATTGTTTTGGTCACAGCTACCCAGAGCTCAGTGGCCCATCGGGAGAGTGGTGAACACCTGTTCCGGTTCAGATGGACGAGTCAGGGCAGCTGAAGTTAAGATCAAGGGACAGACCTACCTACGGCCAGTCGTGCGCCTTGTGCTGCTGCCAGCCTGGGAGGATGAAGATGACACCAACTAAGTAGACTTTCCTTTGGGATTCAAATTCATCGCTCAATTTGGGGGCGTTATGTCAGGGAGTCTTTTTTTCCTGACATTTTATTTTGAAACTGTAATGATGTCATATCCTTTCCGAGCGCATCACATCACATCATCATTGCCGACTCTGCATTCTGTGGGATGGTGGCTCGCGTGTGCGTAACCTAATCGAAAACCACACACACACACACACCACCTATATACCTATTTGTACACCAATGATTGTACCCAAACTACAATATTAAAGTTTGCTGAAATAACTTCTCTGTGCCCTTCTCTCTGACCGGAGCCCTGTCAAAGGAAACTGCCAGACCAGTATTATCCCCTTCAGAGTGTCCCACTCTATCATAGTCACTTAATTAGATTTTACCCTTTCATTTGAGAAAACTATCATATCATGAATACAGACACTTGAAGGTCTTCACGGCAACCTGTCAAATTTAAAGTGTGGTTTAACATGAAGAAATTAGAAATATATTAGGCTATTGTTGTACAGTAGATTTAGCCATGTCTCTATGTAATAATAATATGTACTACTAATAATAACTATGCCTAGATTGTTCCTTTTACTTGTTTTTTATAAACAATGTCTACTTTTAAACAGCATACAGTATTAAATTTAAATGTTTATGTTGTGGAAATTGCAGTAAATTACAAGAGACAAGTTCTCGCGTTGACCACACATGTATGTGTCATTTATTTTATGAAGAAGAAAAATCTAAACCAAAATGGTGCTGACAAGTCCCACGTCAACACCGTGATCAACACGCATTCAGAACATTAAAAGGGACCGCGATCCCTGAACAGTTCTGAAGAAACATGCTAAGAATAAAGTGCTGCCTTTATAATCAACAGTGTATAAAAATACATTTAACAACAAAGGTGAGTTATGTTTGTCACATTTACTACATTGTATTATTTAATTATAATTATCATCATAAAGAATAAACTCATTGAATGCAATTATAAATAACTTTTTTTTTTTAAGTATGGTATTGGTACTAACTACTGGAATTTTGTGACATCCCTAATTACTACTAGTATTAAATTACTACCACTAGTAATATAAACTGGAGATGTTGCTGGTATGATCATTCATAGTAGTAGTAGTAATAGAGATTTTTCCTTTTTTACTATAAATCATTGTCACAAATCTGTTCTCTCTAGAAGTAAGCATTTTCAAGCATATGGCTGTTTGGTAGCTGTATAATACTTATTGTACATTGTTGATATTTTAAAAAAAAATAGATGAACTTAAATGAAAAACTAATCATCTTTGGCACATTTTATTTACAGAATGATAGTGATATATCATGATTTTCTTGAAATATATCGTGTGTCAAAGAATCACTAGTGTTGTGATCGTTGGTAAAATATCATGATGGTATCATACGAGTTATCCTGTGATTCCCACCCCTAATAGTTATGTAATACTTGATGTACTGCTTAATGCTGCATATTTGTAATACTGCTGTGAGGGAGTTTTGAAGACAACACCTATGGGATTGATTGTAAAAGTCACTCTCTTTTCACAGCAGTGATCAAGCTCACTATTTTCCCCCTCTTTTTGAAAGTTGTGAAACTGTTACTGCATTTCTATTTTGCCATTTGAGCAAATGGTGACAATATTTAAGGTACTCCTCCAGTCACCACTATAAAAGTTAACTGAACTACGATGACTACCACTCTATGAAACACAAAAATGTGAAAAGGGTCTATGAAGCTCAACATAAAACTACACTATCACTGAAGTCTAATGAGTAGTCAGTTGATAAAGGACAATATAATGTTGCAACTAAATGATAATAGTTTAGAGGAAGAGATTTGTGAACAGTAGTGGAACTAAAGGGACCAAATGAGTGCTTGTCATGCCGTAAAGCCAGCCAATCATGAAACAGTGTCAAGCAGCCGCTCTGGAGAAGCTGCACAGAAAGCACCAGTCAGCTGCTCGAGCCACTTACAGCACTTTGGAATTGGCATGATCTCACGTCAGACAATTTCTACCCAGAATGCACTGCTAAAGTAAGCCACTGATCAGTCTGTGCGTTGCTGCATGAAGTTGAACAAGCCTTTTGAGAGCACAGAAATATGATAGGGAGAACAAAGAAATATAACAAGTCAGATACAAGCAAGAATTGATGTCAGCTTTATTGAGGAACTTTCTTTTGCCCTTGAACCAGCACAGGACCAAGTGTAGCCTTGCCTTCCCACTGAACACCTAGAGAGAGGAGAGCCAGGTTAGAGCAGTTAAAACGTAAAACGCAACCTTAAGAGCAAAAGTTACTGACCTTCATAGGGAGAAGCAGCAATTCCACCATCAGGACCACATGTCGAATCACAGCAACCACAAACTTGGTCATTTCCATCAGCAGCAAACCACCTGAACCAAGACAAAGACCCCACCTTCAACATGAGCAAAGGCAGCTTTAAAATAAGATAAAGTGCAACGTACCCATTGGCGAATGAACAGGATTTGTGCTGAGCGTCACTGGGTGCAGAAGCAATAGTTGCCTTCACAACACATGTTATGTAGATCTGCAAGGGATGACAGACATGTCAAAAAAAAAAAAAAAAAAAAAAGAAGATGGGAAGAGAAGTCGAATAAACTCATGATATGCGTAGTACATACAGAAGGACTGGAGCTCTCCTGGAACACAAACGCCTCCAGCTGGATCTGGACCTTGTCAACCTGGGACCGAGGCATGAAGCGGGAGCTGGAAGCTGTAGCCTTGGCATCCACAAAGCACCTGAAGACAAAGAGCAACTCAACTATAGAGAAAGTGAGCAACTAGACCCTAGCCATGACTGGTTAAAAAGCAACCAAAACGGTCCTATAGCATCAAGGGCCATGACCTTACCCATGATTCTCAATGAAGGAATATCTCGGAAGGGAGTTCACATCAGGCCCTTGAGTGGCCACACAGCTGTCCACAAACACACGCAGAGGCACATGATTGTACTGCTTCACAGATGCCTCAATGTTAATAATGCCACCCAGGAAATAGATGGATGAAGGTCTCTGACTGGACCAATCATCTACAGAGAAAGAGGAAACATTTTAGAAAAAAAAAACAACAAATAAGGATGTATTTTTATCAAAAACCTGTACCAACCCATCATAAGCTTCAGGGAGAACACCAAGGCTTCTTCACCAACCTCCGTTGAGGCATAAGGGACCCATGTTGGCCTCAAGGCATCACTGCTTACATTCTGAAGCCTGTGGTTCATTAAAGGACCCATTAAATGGGCTCCCCGTTGCGTGAGGGGAAGTGAAAGTTAGAGACCACTTACCTTTGATAGTGGCATTGAACACCAACAACTGCACCCTCGACCCGGGTAATCGGAGTACCTGCAAGAGCCTCAGGGGTGTAGGTAAGAGAGAAGGTGTAGACAAGCTCATCCTCATTCATCTGGAAGAGATTGAAGTAGTTAAAACAACTGTTCCTCACTAAGATGATTGGGTGAACCACCCCTTTAAGAAAGGTTTATACCAGCTGCCCTGGCATTGCAAATACAACAGCCATGTGAACTGACACTCCTTGAGGACTTTGGATATCCTCACCTAGAATAAACAGATTCAGGAGTACTTACCATCTGCACGCTGTTGCAGTCCTGTAACTCATACTCAAAGATGAGCACCTTAGACTGAGAGTCCTGACCAACAACAGGACAGCCGCCTAAAGACAGGCCAGCTGGCTGGATCAAATGACCATTGCTAAACAAGTCCTGCTGGACCTCTACAAGAACCCGGTTCTCTCCGCATTGAACCGCTACGCTGCTGGGAGTCACGGGTTGCCTCAACTGGAAGTTCACCGCCAACTCGCTCTGCACCTCGGGAACAATGGGATACTTCCAATCCAAAGGCTTCACTGGACCCTGCAACAGCTGCTTCTCCTGAAGGCCAAAAGGCTCCTGTGCAAGGCCTCTGGAGGAAGAACCCAAAGGACTCTGAAACTGAGAAGACACTTGCAAAGTGTTCCGGAGTCCTGGAGGAGAAAGGGCAGGACTTCTGGAAGCTGGATCTGATTTTGGCCCCATGCTTCTTGGACTTTGACTGTATCTCAAACTTCCCCATGCATTAGGCAGATCAAATGCAACAATCACAACGACCACTAAGACACCTTTCAGAAACTCCATCATAGCAAACTTTGACACAAATGCCAC